>NW_010314698.1:71655-105054 GCF_000700745.2 Antrostomus carolinensis | reverse complement strand
GATGCAACGTGTGTCTTGCAGGCCAGGAGCAGATAAGGTTAAAATACATTGCTGTTGAAAGCAGCACAGCAGAATTTTTCTGAAGAGAAAAGCATCCCAAAATGCACCTAGTTATGTTAAGGTGGTGCTAGGATAAGAAGACAAATCTTTTTTTAATACATCTCAGAAAGTTAATTTAAAACGATCTCATGAGGTGAAATGCCAAGATATTAATACCGATTGCACCATGAGACCATATTATAAGTGACATAAACGTTACAAAACAATCTGAAATTTGGCCAGGCTGTTAATAGACAGCATTACACAATTCCTGACGCAGCCAGATAATACTGCATTTCTACTATGCAAATTTTTAACAGTGAATAGATTTTGAAAGGAGTTTACACCCACTACCCCTCAAAGGCAACTTGGTAATTCACTATTAGGTGCCAAGCTGTCATTTACAAGTCACTTCAGCCTACTGCTATTCTCTAGTCTACCTTGTTAGCACAAAGGAGCCACCAAAAAAATGCCACTTGATTAAAATGTATGAGCCCTAGAGGAACCTATTTTTAAGTCTGTAAACTAATACTGCTGTTGTATTAATAGCTTTGCTTTATTTTACCATTAATACTGGTCTTCTACTAAGGAAATACTGCAATGCTTTACCCTTTTGTATTTCAGAAGCAAAGCTCTGTTCTTAAGATATTTTTATCCATATAAAGAAGTCATTACACCACAGGGATCTATCAGAAATCTTGCTTAGGAAAAGGAAGGGACAAGAGGCACAGAGCTGGCACTTAGGGCCTGATTCACCTTATTTAAGCACATGTTTTGCTTTAGGCACATGAATATTAAGTGTGTATGCTATTTCAGAGGTAGCAGTGGTGGAAACAGAGAATTGACCCTCCCAACACACCTTTCTGACAGTGCCTCCCCTGCTGCCATCATCCACTGTTCTCCTCCTGGCTTCACAACACAGACACTGTGAGAGAAAACAGCTCAGAGGCCTGACGTGGCCGAATACCCAATATTACTTTTTTTTTTCCTGGGCAGTGGGTGTTCTGCTAGTGCCAGAGGGCACAACCCAGAGTACAAGTGAGCAGGAGCATGGGAAGCTGTAGATGCAGCAATGACACCATAGAAATGAGTGCTAGACAGCACCAGCTCCTGCTTGTGGCAACTTCCCACCAGAACACGCTCTTTGGTTTGTCAGCAGAACTACATGAAGAAAATCTGCAAAGAATCTATTATCTGCTTTTCCTTCTCCCTCTCAGAAACACAAAAATCTCAGCATATCAACCCTACAAGTATGCCCTGCCATCCTTAAAACATTCCAAGAAATGCTTAAACCCACAAAAGAAGGAAATTATTTGTCTTCAAAGTGCTTTAAATACCAGTGCTGTGCAAAGGTTGTACTCTCCTTCCAGCCTGCACATTGTGCTGAGTATCTCTGAACAGTGGAAAGGAAAACTCAGAGCACTGCACGATACGAACAACACCTGCACGTACACAGCAACCTGCTCAACACCTACTCCAACATAAAACTCCTCTCCAAAATGACTGAAAAATTAGTGATGTCAAAACAGAAAATTACCAGGAGACTAAAAATAGGGACATAGATTAGTCACACTATTGCTGTACACAGAAATGGAAAATGAAGACAGTTTTGCTCCAGAAGAGTGAGGACTGCTCCTGTCTGCGTCACAGCCCATCTTCCAGAGACCTCGTTAGGCGCTGCTGTCCTCTCAAGCTCACTTTTTTGTCTCACTTGCTCTGCCTTTGTGCCTCTGTGTGTCTGCCAATGCACACACATCCCCTGCTCTGTAGAAAGGACCCACTTAGAGCCACCAAGTGTGAATAAGAGCAGAGACAAGCCCTGAGTAGGACCCAGACTCCTTCTCAGTCGGAATTTTACAGAGACAGAAAAAAAACAGATGCATAATTCTGCTTGCAAAACTGTCAAGTACGGAAACATGAAAGGCTGTAAATAATTCACTCTATATTACAGGAAATGTTTTACAAATGAAAAGGTTGTAACCTCTTTTTTGCTACAAGGCTGGCAGATGCTGGAGGCATTGCTGCTTCTCTAAGCGCAGAACAAAATGTTCCCTGTTTATGAGAAACGAGCAGCGATTCTTGGTTCTCAGCCCTCTCCGGTACCGCTCCATGAAAAATGCTTCTGCCTCTGTTTCCGAGGGATGGCTCACACGGGAGTGAAGCCTGCACGCTTCTAGAAATGCAACTCAGGCTGACTAGCAATTTCTTGTGTTCTGATAACACAGCTGCTGCAATGCACAATGCAGAGCTGAGATAACACGAAGAGGATGGCTAAATTTGAATTATTTAGATTTACATAAATACAGTCACGTAACTGTTTAAAGATACACACATATAAACCAAAAACATGCAGTTATTACAGATGACAATGACAAATGTTTGATGCAATCTTAAAACAGTCACATCAGTCAAATCCAGTGGAAAATAGATCAACTCCAACCTCAAAGGGGTGGCCACAAGGTTGAGTACAAATTCCAGCCCAGAACACAGAAGCAATTCCAAATAAAGAGACTCTACTGCTTTAATTTCTTATCATTAAACATTTTGGCAACAAACTAAACAAACCTTAGTGGAGGTCTCTCTACAGCCTCCCCCACCAGGTCAGTTGGCAGCCCAACACAATGATGTTTTGTATAGAAAGGAAATCTGAAACTCACCTGTATGTTGCCAAAGTCCACGTTCTCATAATGGAAATGTGCACATTCAGCCATCTTCGGGAAATGACCCTTTGTAAAGGATAACCTGAAGCACACCAAAAGCACACTGTCAGGTAGATACAAATCACTGAACCAACACTCAGCACCAACAACTCTTACAAAATGCAGTTACTGCTATAAATAATGAGGACTTTCTCATCCTAAAGCCAAGGGAACAGAGGGGTTTGTTGATGAGATGCACCAAAAACAGTGGAGAAAGGAATTGAGTGAGAAAGGAAAACTAAATTGCAAAGTGGCTTTTATCATTGAATCCTTAAAGAATTGTGTGGCATTTCAGCAACACCAAAGCCCACAGCTTTCAGAAATGGTGCAGGGAGAAGCCGCTCGACCTTCACAAATGCATTTTTGCAGTGCAAATAAACAGCCTTACACGAGACACGTAGGAAAGGAGAACTTTACCTGTGAAAGGCATCACAGCCCATCAGTCCCGGGTTGATGTATCTGAGGGTGCAGAACAAACGCTATTTATCCTTTGCCTTTTTAAAATTCAAAAGTGAGGCAGAATTATTCCCAAGTGTCTCCAGTGACAATGATGGCTGACGGGGAGATCCTCTGGCTCTGCAACATGCTCTTGCTTCTGCTGAAGCTATTATAGACTCCTATAGATATTTCTGGTGGTGAGCCAATGAGATTGTCATTATCTAGCTCTCTCTTCCCACGGGAATACAAGTGGGAAGTGAGATGCAGCATCTGGCTGCTCAGCACTAGAACAAAGAGCCATTTCCCTTACAGCATCAGAGCACTACAGAGAGGTGATCTGAATCAATCAATATTGGGGAGTTCTGGTCCTCATGTCAGCATTCTTAGCAAAGACAAGTCAAAGAATATTGATTACTTCTGATCCCCTTTGCGGGTTGGAGGTTTGAAACCTTAGCTGCAAGCATAATAACTTGGATTACATTCTCCGGGAGAGAATGAGAGAGAGAGAGAGTGTGTGTAAGGTCACATTAAAAAAAAATCTGGGAGATCAGAGAAGAAAAAATTACCACTAAACAAGAAAAATTGTGCAAAACCCATTCAAATGAAGAGGTACAGATCAGAATGATTTAAAAAAAAAAAAAAAAAAAAAAGGAAAAGAGAGAAAATATCAAATAAAAAATGTGTCTAGGCCACCCACTTGTCCTGGTTTAGCTTCCCCAAGCATAAGCAGATGGGAGAAGGATCTCATTTCTACATTGCTTGGGCTTCTCTTTAACGTTTTTTATATTTTTTTATTTTTTAAATTAATCAGTTTCAGGAAGAAATTACAAAAAACTAAAAATACAGAAACAGTGAGGTTCAAATCTCTAACAAGCTTGTATTCTACGGCCAGACACAGGTGAGAGAGCCAACAAAACTTCTCCTGCCCCTAGTTTTAGACTACATTAGCTACGATTTACTCTGTTTTGCATGGATTTTGGTTGCTCAGATGAAGATAATATCAAAAATTGTTGCCAAATGCCCTCGCTATATTGCAGCACAACAGCTAAAACCCAGGATAGCAAAACTAGAAGCCCAGCAAAGACAGGAAAATCAAAGAACACTGCTCTTACTTTTTTACATTCTTCACTTTCATACTTGCTGTGCTGCCACAGGTCCGGAGCGCCAGCTCCCCCGGAATGTCAGGGATATCTGCACCTCTTGCCTGCAAAAGAGAAGATAAAAAAGAAGCAAGGAATTAAAATTTGAATGCATGCTATGGACAACTGCCTGCTAAGCAGCAGCACAGGTATTCATACATGTATGTACGAACAGCAGCATATATACATGTATGTACAAACACGGCTCACAGCTCCTGTGTGCTAGAAGTTGTACTTCTGCCTTTTTAACAAGGAAACCTGAACCTCAGGATTATGACAAGAACTTGATTCTCTCTTCTGAATCATGCTACAGAGCCTTGCTAATTCTTAGTAATAACTGCAAGATCCAATAGTTTTTCAATACTACTTCTGGTGTCTAAAGAGGAGATTTCCAGAGGTAGGAGTCTAATATCCATTCCTAAATTCTATATTTGGACTCCTCATTAAGCACCTGGTTTTCCAAACATCTGTGCACTGAGATTCAGGCAGAGGCACCAGAAGAAGCTGGATAGCTCAAACAGTAGAAGAGGAAGTTAATGACAGAGCTGCTTATATGAGGGAGACTGGCTTTTAAAAAAGATGTTTGGAGCTATTGGTATAAGTGCATGAGCATATTAAAATTCCTTAATCACTAAAATTCATTGACTTTAGTGAGGCCAGAACTCCAAACTCCCTCTTTTTATTTGTTCTGTCATGCTTTCCCATCCTCCCCTTCCTCCAGCTGCTTTTCCATGAGCTGTGAGCTCTGCTGGGGTAGCATTCACCAGCACAGGGCACTCTCCAACACTCAGTACCGTGTGTTTCTCTTGCTGTGCTGTACCAGGCCACAAACTCTGGAGGAATGAGGGGTTTTAGGTGAGGCTTTATGAGGGGAGCAGTGATCAAACAGGAAGATCAGCACAGCCTTGACAGAGCAGAAGGAGAAAAACATGGTCCCTGATGCTGGCCAGGGACAGCTCATTAGTGATGTGGGTGAGACCAGTTGAACGACCTTTTTTCTGCTTTATACAGTGTGCTACAAAACTTGAATAATGTCCAAAATTCACTAATGCT
Organism: Antrostomus carolinensis; assembly: GCF_000700745.2. Classification (NCBI taxonomy): domain Eukaryota; kingdom Metazoa; phylum Chordata; class Aves; order Caprimulgiformes; family Caprimulgidae; genus Antrostomus; species Antrostomus carolinensis. The sequence goes on along the minus strand of NW_010314698.1, from coordinate 99,686 downwards.
CAGGCAAGAGGAAGAGATGCACTTCAGTGCTCCCTCTCTTACAGGCCTGGAACAAAAAAGTGTCCTATTAAATTAATTTTAACAATGACAGGAGTAAAGAGATGAGTTCCCTGATCCAGATCAGTCCCAGTGCTTCTAAGCTGGTCCATCAAAAGATCTCTGAACAGAGGCGATCAGTCCCAAAGAAGTTACACATAAGAGAATATAGCTGTAGACTGCAGTCTAAAATTTGGAAACAACTTGGTCCTCCCACCAAAACTGGAGAGTTGGACAATCACAATTGAAGCTAGAAACCCACATATGGGGCGAACAATGGGGGAATCTTCCTCATCCCCCTCCCTGAAGCTCTCATTTTAGCCTGACACGGGTCACATTTACATGTGCTTCACCACATCAGAAAGAGCTGCAGAAAAGAAGTCAAAACCACTCACCGTGCCTGTACTCATTAACCAACAGGAGCAGAGCTAGAGGGAGTGATTCACCTCATTCAGCTCCAGACACACACGAGCTACGCGGCTACAACTGGCTTATCTACCCGCAGCTGCTTTCAGAGTCACCAGAGATAAACAGGCGCTTTGGGTCCGGGTCACCTACTCCAGATAACTAGTTCAGGACAAGAGCAACCATGGCACAGGAGTATCTCTTTCTCCCTTGCTAGAGGAAATCCAGGATGACCCTGGCTCAGATGCATACACACACCATAGACAGCTGTATTCACCCAACCACCATCACTGTGGCTTGAGCAGAGCAGGATCTCTGCACCCAGACTAGTCCCTGCCATCTGCAGCACTGCTCTTGGAAAAGGAATGGTGCAGCAACGAGGAGCGAGCTGCTCCCTTCCAACAGTACTGGATAAAACTGAAACCAGGCCACTCGCTCCCCCCTTTGCCCCTGTCACAGCCCTGACCATAAGCAACGCTTTCACTCTGCTGTCCCACAGCTGTACCAGACGTGCACATCCACTCACTGAACTAAAACTAGGACAGTATTTATATCCTTAAATAAACCCATCCTTGGCTGACTGACTGTCACTGAGCACACAATACTAGAGTTTGTAATAGGACACTTGAGAGTCTCATTGGGAATTTTCACATTAAGAGGATCACCAATTTAATAAACCTTACAGGTCTTTTACATAAGAAAATAACTAATTACACTAATAAATGTGCCGTTCCTGTAAGCTGTTTCAGGCAAAGCTGGATGCATTTGCCTTAATTTTCTAAGGAACAGAATTTCTGTAGGAAGAAAAATAATTTTTCTTCTCCATCAGCACTAGAAGCTGATGGGATATAAAAATGGATAAACAAATCTGACAGAAAAACGTGGGCTTCAAGCCAGTTTGCAGCAGTGGGTGGAGACTACCTTGGATCTGACTCAAAGTAGCGTAGGCAAAACTCACACCTTCAGGAGACTTAAATGCCAGCATCTCTCTTTGAAAAAGTTGCATTATCCTCTTCTTCCCAGTTGAGTTACGTCCAAATCGTGCTAGAAGGAGCTCTCTGCTTCTCCCAACAGCAAGTATCCATTTAAATGGACTACAATGAGATGCAATGCAGTAATTAACTCTGGTTGCTTTTCCAAATAGATCTGAGCTCTTTGGACTCTGCTGCACAACAACATCTCATAAGTCTCACAATTGAGGAAAAAGGGCAGAATGGTGATCTTGTGCAAGTTAAAGTTTTCAGTATGAGGTACTGACACAAGAAAAAAAATGGTGAATAGATAGATAAGCAAACAAGAAAGTTGCTGTGATATTAGAAAGCATATTACTCAAAAATAAACTGAAACTGCTTTCCATTTAAACCAAAGATACACAGCCACAGAAAAGCACATTAAATTCACCACTAGTTTGTACCTGTTTTAATCCAAAACCCAGCATGCAAAGTGTCACCCTAGATTACCCTCCTCTCAAAACACAAACAAAACACTCCAAATGAGATTTGTCATCTTTTGTGCTTTGTGTCACAGTAATTTAATTTTAAAAATCATTTTGAAACAGTTGAATTATTTACATCTGAAAATTAGCTAGCTAGCATCACCAGTTGCTTCTCACTTCCTTATTTTCTATGCATTGCTGTTCTGTGGAAACATAGTAATTGCATAGCAAATCTGTTCATGCAAATTATTTATTCCAATTTTCACAGCTTAATGTCACTGCTCGATCAATCTGTTTTGGTCTGAAACTCGGTAAACAAATTAGGACTCAATTTAGAATGCAGTCTATTGGCTTCACCAGGATCCTCAGTCCTCCTGCGTTTCCATTCAAGGCTTTAGATTAACACCAGCCTCCTCCTGCATTTGTATTAGTAGCAGTTGGGATAATATTTGAGAACTTCAGTATTTTATAAGAGACACCTACATCGATTGCCAGGCAGGTAGATCCCACTAAAAGGTCTGCTCTAAGCAATGTTGGGAGAATGCCTGTTTACAGACATGATTTGGAAAACTTCAGTTCTGTGCTGTTCAGCACACAAAGCCTTCGTCATCAATAATTTATATCTCATGATTCCACTGCATAATATGAAAGAATTTTCTCCTAAAAAGTCTTACTGCTTTTATCAGAAAATATGTCAACCCGTCTCCCTCACATCCAGAAAGGTAACACAACTTGAAAATACACGTAAAATTGAAGAAAACAGTCCAGTGAACACGATGTGATAGTTTCCACCTTGGTATCCTCTATAGGGGTATGTATGGAACCAATGCAAAACCCCAACCCTCCTCCTACTGCCACAGACTTACACTGGATGCACAAGAAGAGAAGGAACTGTGGAATCCCACCAAGCTCCAGTAATCCCATAACTGGGAAACTGGTTTTCCCCAATGCTACTCTAACACCCCTGAGCAGATACCATACACAGGAACGGACACAACACAGGACTTGGCAGGTCAGCATGTACCCAGGCTACTGAATTCAAGTGGGATTTCTAAAGGTGGAAATTTACTCTTAACCCACAGTTAACACAAAGCAAGAGTAACTATTGTCTAATAGTCACATTTATGCATCTTCCTACCATCAATCTTTCACCGAGACCAGTTTGGAGGGACCAGATTGCTCTGGATTCTTTCAGCACATCGGCTTGTTTCTAAAACTGGCAGAGCTGATTCAAAATGCTAGTTGGTTTCCATGACAGTCTTTCCTTTACATCATCTTCATTTCCCCTCGATTTTCTTGGGGACACACACACACAAAAAAAAGACACCAATAAACTCCCCAGAGCTTTCCAAAACAACAAAGCTTTGTTAGAGTTTTACTTCTTCACTGAAGAACAGCAGGAAACAGCAATGTTGTTTCAGTAAAAGTCATTACTCTGTGGTGAGTAATCACTTACTTAACTTGAGCAGAGGATGAGCTGAAGTGGCCGGTCTACACAGTTCCATATCTGAAGTGGGTGTTTATGCACAAGGACGTCAACATCTTGAGTACCAACTAGCTACACAAAGCTGGCTTGGCAGTAGATTCTTTGCAGAGCTTACTTTGCCACGTTAAAAAGAAAGTGTCCTACAAAAATCCCTTGGTGTCTATGAGGTAAAAGATGGTGCCCCATTAGCACTGTCCTGCTCTTACCAGTTACTGCTCAAGAGTCAGCCTCAAGCACAATGAAAGGAGAAATCTGCCTCATCTCAGCTTCATACTCCACAGCCACTAAAATACTCCAGGGAAAGCAAACTCTACTCTCACTTTATATATTGTAACAACTGTCCTGGTTCTCCACAATAAATAAAACAACAAAGCAAAGCAAAAATGCTTTGTACTAAACTGGAAGTCACCATGTCTGAGCTACTACAAATGACTCCCAGTAAAAGGCTCCAGTTCTGCAGCATTCACCAGTCCAAGCACCAGCCCTAAAAGGGTTAAAATGCACCTGAGCACAGGAAGGCCAGGACCTCGTGTATGGTAACTGCTGAAGGTACAACAGTGCTCATATGATGGAAATGCAAGTATTTACCAAGTTCTTCATATTACCACTTTCCTTTGATTCATTTAGTGGATGCCAATGAGTTCCTAGGTATTTCCATCCAGGATACTCGTGTCCCTTTAACACATTTCAGCCACATTTTTCAAAGCTGCTTAAGATACTTGGACACATTTAAAATGAAGAAGCAATTGCATTCGGTTTATGTACCCAGGTCCAACAGTCACAGCTTAAACAACAGTATCTGCTCATTGTACTGTGGCAGCTTTACCTGAGAGGTAAAAAATAAAAACTACTCCCCCTGCAACTCTGTGTTTCCCAACTGAACACCTGCAGAATGAATATCCATGCCGCTCACGGTCTGAGCAGCAGAGAGCAGCACTGGCACATTTAATAACCACCCAGTGTAGGCAGAGCTGCAAACCAAGGACAAGCTCCTCTCCTCATACCGAGAGCCTTAGGTACCCATCTGGATTTGCAAAGTCAGCTGCACACCCTCACCAAGACAGCAGTCAGGCATCAGATAAATTCTGCTTTTGGGAGTGCAAGGGTCCAGCATACTCTGATGACAGCAATCCAGGCCACTGTGTGCAAAGAAACAGCTTCAAGATCCAACAGAAAGATGTTTTTCAGAATGAGAAACAGTTGAACCTTTTAAATTGTCTATTTTTTTAAAATCGAATTCATCACTTAGGTCCTTACCTAGTGTAAATTTCTTTATCCCTGTTGCAAAGAGAAAAGGAAAATGATTGCTGATGTGCCCAAGGAGAGCTGTAAGACTGACTGGCTCATGTGCGGGCAAAGCTCGAGGCCAGAACGGCTGGAGTAATTAGAAGTAGCGCTGACTTTTTAATTTAGCTCTCAGTTTGGGGACTGTGGAATGTGAGGGAACAGTTACCCAGTCTGACATGCTTTTAAAATCTCATGCTAAATGAGAAATGTAATAGAGGAAAGACAGGGAAAAAATGACAAGTGCTTCCAGTAGGGAAACTCTGAATCCTGGCTATGGACGTTCCTAATCCCATGCCTAAGAAATGTGCATTTAATAAAGAAGATACTTTAACGTGCATCATTCTTTTTGAGTTCAGGACTTTAATTCCATTTTCCACATTCCCTGTCAATGCTGAATTGTTCTAGCCAGTACATACTGCATGGCACGGTTAACAGTGAATTCTTCTCTTTCAAAAGACCACACAGGATGTGTTTTTTCTACTCACGGCTTTTCCCCTCCAAAAGGGGAAAAAAATAAGGAGAAGAACAAAAACCCCAAACTTTTAAACATTGCCATGAGCTGGCAAATTAAGGGAAACCTCTCATTCCTGAGACTTAGTATCACAGAGGAGTTAGTCCAGGGATCCATAGTTTAAAAGATCAGCCTGGAAAGAACAAAGAACAAATTCTTAACTATTCATCTACTGTGTTTTCCGATGAAGTTTGGTAGCTCACAGATCCGTGGGTAAAACCATCTGCAGCTCCCATGTAAAACAATTAACCTGGTAAGTGGAAGCCGAGACACAGCATAAGCAGCCTGGCAGCTGTATGAACCTCCTGTGGCAGTATTATTGTCACTGGGACCAAAATTCACCTCTGCTTTTATGTCAGGACAAGATGACCTCAGTGAGGCTTAAAGAGATGCACGGACTTGCACTGATTCGCTGCAGATGAATCGAATGCACCCAAAGGATGGTGCATTTCCAGCAAAACAGCCCCACACGTGTATTTTCTTCCAGGGCTGTCACTTGTTTTAGAGACAAAAATGGAGACACCAAGAAAAAATGAAGGGTTAGCTAGCGAGGAGAACATTAGCATGATAACTACCTGAGAGCTTTAAGTCTGGGTTTGCCATTGCTGTGGTGAAGCAGCAGTGAGATCGCCCCAGTCCCATTCACAGAGGCCTCGGGCAGGAGCTGCAGCAGCACAGGACATGGCCTCACATCATAGCGCCCTGGCTAAGGAATGGACTTGCTTTAAGAACAAAAATCCCACATACAATCCGCGTGGGAAAGGCAGCCAGGGTTAGAGTCCTTCTTCTGTACAGCTTACAAAATAAATTCTAGAAAAAAGCCTCAGAAAATAGAACATCCAGTGAGCACAATACTTTGATTCCTGTTCTTTGTTGGCTTAAAAAAAAAGCCCCAAAAAGCCCCCCCCCAAATCCCAGACCCTGTTTGATGCACAATTTCTATAGTCTGTTGTTTCACAGGGGGAGAAGGGGCTCCTAATCACGGCTGAGTTATAAAAGGACAAGCAGAGCTTTGGGTTGTTACAGTAGAAAGCAATTTCTCACCACACAAAAAACTACAGAGATTAATTCAATCTGAAACTAGCAAATACCCCTCTGGTAAATCCCCTGGCCATACTCAGTGATTATGCAAATAACAATGTTATTTTATAGGTATAAATCAGCTTAGGAACTGAGGAATTTTCCCAATGCAGTAGAAGAAATATTGGGAAGAAAGGGAAAGGGAAAGGGAAAGGGAAAGGGAAAGGGAAAGGGAAAGGGAAAGGGGGGAAAGGGAAAGGGGAAAGGGAAAGGGAAAGGGAAAGGGAAAGGGAAAGGGAAAGGGAAAGGGAAAGGGAAAGGGAAAGGGAAAGGGAAAGGGAAAGGGAAAGGGAAAGGGAAAGGGAAAGGGAAAGGGAAAGGGAAAGGGAAAGGGAAGAGAAAAGCCTGACATTTAACCCCAATATCTGAGTCAGTAAAATTAACATGAGTTTATATTTCTGCGTGTGAAGGCAACCTGGACTCAGCTTTTTGTTGATAAACAGAGCTGTTTCCAATGGCAGGAAATACAAAGCTGGTATATGATACACTCATTTTCCAAACCCTTATAACAACACAGTAATGTGAAGAATGTGTCTCCTTGTAACATACAATTTATACCATAAGCTGGCCATAAACTTCTGAACAACAGAACAAAAGAGTCAGTTCATTAACTTTGTGCAAGGGGAAGGCTTGGCCTGGGATCACACACCCTGTTCTGGCTGAGCCTCCAGCCGCTGCTCATGAAAACTGGGCAGGATTCCTCAAATCTGCCTTCCTGACCAACTGCCCAAAAACTCTGTCCAGCCTCAACGAGCCAGCGCTCTGAGCTGGGTTAGGAGAAGTGACACTAATATTTATGTTGGCAGATCTGAGGTGACAGTGCTCTGCAGCAAGGACGTGGTGTCACTCAGGTGAGGTCAGAACAGGACACTTGACATACGCTGCAAGAGCTGCAGGAAGGTCCTTCCATGCTGCTGGTCAGCAAAACCAGGAAGGTGAATGCTGACCTCTTCCTCACATCACCAAGAACATGAACTCTGCAGAAGCAGATGGTGAGACTCTCTGTCCTCCAAGAATGTTTCCTTGCACTCATAAAATTTTTACATAAAATCAAGTTTGGTTGTTTTTTTGTTGGTTTTTTTTTGCACTAAAGGTCAATACTTAAGGAAAAAAAATAAGATTGAGACACAGAAACAAAAACACATGCACAGAGAAAAAAATATAACAAATGAAGAAGCCATCGCTACACATTCATGCAACTGTAACACACCGGACTGGCCCAATTAAGAAACCAAGAACAATCAGCCACATACAAATACAGGAGAAAATGCTGTGCCACAAAGCAGCAATCAACAGCTACCACTTTGGATTCTGCAACCATACCAAAGAGCATCTTCAGATGTTTCCAAGCTGAAAATATCTGCTTGCAGTACAAGCCACAGAGCAAATAAGAACACACAGACTCTAAAACTTCTCTTACACTCAGAAGCAGAAGGCGCACCAGGAGTAGTGGCAGCCTGAGGGCACAGTTTCATGATAGCCTGAGCTTGAGAGGTAAAGCCAATTTTTTAAACTCCCAACCCTGATCCTTCAGCCCCAGGCTACTCTCTCCTACTTCCTCTCATTGCAGCTGCAACTGTTTTAGTGGCTACAGCACAAGTCCCTGAAACAATCCAGATTAGAAAGAAAGAGGAAAGCTGAACTTCTTTTGGCGGATTATTTTTAAATTAGATTAGCTCAGTGACTCACTTCCCAACTCTTCACTCCAGAATGTCTCTCACCACAACTTTCCCGAGATAATTCTCTGCAGCATGGCAGGTGGGAAGGAATAAGCAAAGACAGAAGCTTCTTAAAGTAGATTTCTGCAATGGGGAAGCCTGGTGTACTTTGAATCCACACAAGACCACATCCAGTCCCACGTGGATAACATGGAGTTGATAAACTTTGCCAATGTTATAGAGCACAGTGGTGATTTTCAGCCTGAAACCAACTCTGATGTCTCTTCACAGGAGGTCACAGCCACAAGCCTTTGGATCCTACACTAGTTGAGGAAAATTATCTAAATGAGACAGACTACAACTGCAAAAACCACAGGGTTTGCAGTCAGGATCACCTGCGCCCTCACAACCAGGGTATTTGATCAATACTAACGAACATCCCGCAGACCTACACCGACACAGCAGTGACCAACAGCAACGGAGCAAGGCAGAACTTCATGGAATGATTTCAATAAAAAAAATCAGGCTAACGATTAGCAACATCTCCAGGGAATTATTCATCACCTTATAATTAAGAAGGTTGAATCATGGCAAAAAAATTAATGCCTGTGACCTTCAGCAAGACAATATATACTCTGACAGGTTTTGTTTGTCTCCTGGGGTTATCCTGGGGGTGGGGAATGGAAGGGGATAGATGAGCAATCTACTGACAACACTTCAAAAACTGTTTTATCTTTTTTGTGTGTTGTAATTAAGAAGCAATTAATACTGATGAAAAAACCCCAACCACTTATAAATAAAAGACTCCTTTCCTTTCTTGGATGTTCCATCTTATTTTTAAGCAGTTGGGACTAGGGAAAAGTAACTGACAGATAAATAAATTATTACTTTTATCTCCCAAATAAGTACATTTCAAACAAATGTGGTATTTCTTACATTATGACAACAAAAGGTGTAAGAAGAGATCATCTTTGGAATAGGGTGGGAGGAAAAAGAGGCAGAGGGTTGTGACAATGTAATCCACTCTTGGGAGCTCATCTCACACCGCCGCTCAGGATCTACAATGAGTAACCTGGACTAATGACAACAGCATCACCAACACCAACCACCAGCACAGCATCACCCACCGTGCTGTCACCAACAGTCTGAGCCCAATCAAATCTAAAATGGGTGATAATTATCAAAGATACCGGGCTATGAAACTGTCTGAAACTGAACCTAAAATTCTATAACCTGAAACCCAAGAGATTCACAGACTGGTCATTCACAGACTAAGCAACTGCTGCACAGCTGCTGCTCATACCACGTACGCCACTGAGCCCAGTGGTTTACTCACAGTATTAGGCATTGCATTCCAGTGCCGGCTTCATCTTTTTAATTGCCACTATCCCCTACAACCATCAAAGAAGAAACACTAGTGCTGCCATTGAAATACACGACCCAAACATTTCAGGTAGCAAGACACTGTATTTACTGATGTGTATGGGATTCACTTTGGAATAGATAAGATACGCAGAATGCAAAATCAGGGTGCATTAAAACCGGTGAACAACAAACTTTACTGATCCAAATTTACTTAGCAAATTCTAAATAATTCCTTCTTTGACAAATATTGCATATACATAGATTTTAAAATAGAGATTTAGAAAATGTGATTTTTTTCCTCCTCGATCAACACTGTATTGCAAGAGTACATACACTGTAAAGAAAGTAAATGTAAGTGGAAACAATTGCTTCTATAGCATCGCCAATGAAAATTAAATGATTACTATAAATTAATACTTACTGCCAAAAATACAGTATCCATTCTGGTTTAATTGAATTCATTGAATTGGCAAACTCAAACACAAGCCAATGTGCCAATTAAGTGATTGTCTCAATTTTCAAAGATTCTCAGGGACAAGCTTCATGCTGGGAGTTAGCCTGTGAAATAAAAATGACTCTCTAACCAAGAGGGAGAGGGAGCAAAAGAACCATACACAACAAGAATACCTTGCCAAAAGCTTAACGAGGGAAAAAAACACTTGATTCATGCAGCAATAACAAGGAAAACAAGTTGTGTGAATGGAAAATTAAATATAGGTTACTGGTGCAATGCCAGACCAGAACTGTTTTCACCAAAATATTATTACAGCCTGATGACTGCTTGGTGTGCTGTGTGATCATTTGTCTCATCCCAACGCCTGTATTGTCCACACTATCCAGGATCCCATTCCTCTCCCACCCTGATCTTTGTTGTAAACGGTGCCCTGTGACCTATCTGCTACTCCAAGCTGCAGTGATTCACGTGAAAATGCTGCTGGACAGAGCGGACAACACTACAGTTTCTGCAAGATTAATACAGGAGATTTACTAACCCGGGCAAGTCAAAAGCTTGAGAGCTCTCAGCAGCACAAACCCAACCTCCAAACTTCAAGGTAACATTTTCCACAGCATTTAAGAAATGCCATGACTCGTAAAGCCTTAGAGCCAGAACCTGGAGCAGCTCAGTGAAGAAATATCTCCAGTCCAGTTCCAGGGAACTGTCCAAGTCATTCAGAAAAACAACAGAAAAAAAACCCACCAGAACTGCAGCTTCCTATCTACCAAACCCTGGTCAGGACTGACACACTTAGAAGCATGCCTGATGTCTTCTGAATTAAAAACCAACCAACCAAAAATAATTCCAAAAGAAGCCCTAAGTACTCCCGTTTTTTTGCATCTATTCTTGCAGAAGCCACAATCAAGATCTGAGGCAGCACTGGGCTAAGTGCTGTACAAAGAATGAGAAACAAATCCTGTGCTGAGGAGAGCGAAACCTTTCTTTAAACCTTTACAATTCACTAAACTCTACACACTTTTATAAATGGTATTTAAAAATAGTTTTCTCCTCACTCATGTCCCAGATTTAATAGAGTGATATATTGAGGTCTCATTAAAAAGCTTTTATTACCCTCACAAGCCGTGGTACGTTACCTGATCTAGTATCAAACGCTGAAAATACTACAGAATCCATCTGACCTGATATAAGAACTAAGATTATTCCAGGGACTTCACAGGACAAGGTCTGACCTCTGTGCCTTTCTAAAACATTTAGAGGTTTGTATTTTTCCTGAGAAAATTCCACCAGCATAAACCAAAAAAGATTGTGTGTACCAACTGCCAACTACCTGCCTTCTTGTTCCCTCCTGCATTTGGCAAATTCAAGGATTCACAATAGTTTCCCATCAGTAATTTAGAGGTTCCTGTATCACAGCTTTTCTAGGTAACCTGGTTATCAACTAGTAACACTTGGGGATACCACAGGTTTCATCTCAATAACCTCATTATGGACAATAATAACCTCATTATGGACAATAATAACCTCATTATGGACTTGGAGATCCTAAAAGCTACTGTTCAGAGGTGCCCCAGGGTGGGAAAGGCTGAGTTCCTCAAGGTGAAGAACTCTTGGCCACCTCCAGCCATGATCTTCTCATTAATTAATCCCTGCAGACATTCACTGTAGGTTGTGACAGGTATCAGGATCATCACCTGTATTCTTTTGCTCAGGGCACTGTGGAAAAAATCTCCCAGTAAATAAAACTACCACAGCTTTAGGGATTCATATTTTAAAAGTTTCCAGAGCGGGAAGAAGCAGCAGAGACTGCAGAAAAACAGACATTTTCAGAAACACACAAAGTTGGATATATATACACACACACACACACACACACACACACACAAAAGAAATCCCATTTCTAGCTTTGGAGTGAGTATATTCACTTTCTGTCTAGTGCCTGTCAGGTTAATGCAGCTTCAGGTGGTATCTTTCTGTGACAGCACAATTTCAACAGGGTGCATAAATAAAGATTTTTATATTGATCTCACTGTTGTAATCCTGCTTCCCCACAAAATTTAGGGAAATGGAAGAAAAAAGCAACATGGACAGAGCGAGTTGTGTGTCTGTGAGCACACCGGTCTGCTGGGGGGAAAGGTTGTTAGCACACTGCTTGTAAAAACTGCAACTTACTGAACTCAAGAGGTGCTGAGAGCAAGTCAGATGGTCAATACCGTAAGGTAAACATAATATTAAGTACAAATACCAATTTATGCTAAAGTTAGTGACAGGCTGTTTTGTAGGCTTGTATGAGAATCATTAAATAAAGGCTCTTTCGCAACTTCATTTCTTGTACCACAGAAATAGAGCACTCCTCAGGACCTTACAGGGAAAACATACTCCTTTCCTTTAAAATAACATTACTATCCCATGTATGTTAGAAAATCCATATACTGCATTATTACTTGGCTCAAATACAGCTTTTCATGCCTACAACTCAGAAGTGTTCTACAAAGAAAGTCAATACCATCAACTGCATTTTCCAAACTGGAGCAGAGAAAGAAAAGAAGCAGCATGTGTGAAGGTTACCCAGCAGGGCAGCAGCGCCGTGGGAATAGGAGCCTGAGACACTGAGAAAAATGGTATATCTAATATCTGCAAATTCTAAAAATACAGAACATGAGCCAGGGGAGGAATACAAAATATAGCAGCCCTTGAGGACTACGCCAGCAGCTGTCTTCTTATCTAACCCCTGCAAAGTCGGTCCATCTACTGCTGCATCTCATTCAGCCTGGTTCTCAAAATCCACAGCGCAGGATTTCATAACTACTATGAAGTGTCAAGAACCACCAGAAGCACCCAAACAAACCAGGTCTCCGATACAAAATCCCTTGCCTTTCTGCTAAACCACAAACAAAACACAAGTATTTGTAAAAAGGAGGTGAAAGGAAAAAGAATATACATTAAAAAGACAGTAAAATAGTATCAAACAAAGGACACAAGCTACTCAGGTACCCAGAATTAACTGGCAAGGGCAGAAATATTAAAAATAGGGTTCCTGCCCTACCTTATATTTACAGTATAGGGGGACACTCAACATCCACACACTTAAAAAGATCTTTAGTTTATTTCTTGTTGAGAAAAACCTCTGGAAAGAAAGCACTTATATAAATTAATAATAAGCACTTTGCAATATATTGTGGATAAAAGAGGGGAGGGAGAGTAGGGACGACTTGTATACGTTCATTTAACAGTGAATGCGTAAATTGCCTTCCCCAAAGTACAAAAACATGTACAAAGCAAAGTTCCAGAGACAAATGAAGAAGCATCACCGGTCTGTTGGCTGTGTCAGAATTTCCCAAGCTCTCCTCAGTGTTGCTGGTCTCAGCATTTGCTCACCTGGCAGAACGTGAAATTCATTTCAAGTGACAAAGCCTCACACCCAGCTGGGTCTCCAGTTGTCTGCCACAGGAAGCAACGGAGAGAACAAGACAGCTCTGTCCAACTTCCCCAGGCCCCTGCAGCCTCCATTCCCCAGAGCTTGAAACAGCAACAACAAAGCCTGAAATCTGCAACTTAAACAACTACTAACCAAAAATTCAATGTATTATGCCACTGTGAGAAACTCACATACAGTGCAAGGAGCACGCTCTGGGAAAAGGCTAAACCAGAGGCTGCTAAAACTGCAAAGTGAGGGAAAAGAGCAAGGAAAAAAATCTCAAGGCTTAAAACGATCAGGAAAAGGACAGAATATAGTAGATGCACTGGTTCAACAGCAAATAGAAAGTGACAGTGTTGAACACTGTCCTGTAAATATTTACATCTTGTAAATATTACCTGCTGACTGGACATAGGGCAGAGGTTGAAAGTGGAAATTTGATTCACTTAACACAGTAAACAGGAGCAAATGAGATGTTTCAACCCATTTACAAGTTATTCAGAAGACCAGGAGGTCAGAACAACGCTGTAAGCACAAATCCAAGCCATTATAAATACATGTTCAGGAGCTTTACGTGTAACCCTGTGCTTCATCGTACCAAATCACTGTGCACCAAATCTTGTATGTGAATTTTCTGCTTTATCATCCTCTAAATCTCTGTCTTACAGCCACCTGGACTGCCCAGTTTTTATATTGCTGGCACAGAGCTGTGCAAGAGGACATGTTCTAAAAAGTGAATTAATAGTTAGCACAGAGATAGGAACATTATGCATAGGTGTAGGTTGTGGTACAGAGCTGAGCACTGAACAATGTCCATGAGCACAACAGCCTTGATGAGAACAGGGCAAGTATCAAGCCAGAAGAGGTGAACCTTTCCTCCACTGTAAATCAACAATGGAAAAGCAAAACAAACCAAAACAAATGAGGTATGCCAGGTAACTTGTGTTACAGGTGGAGATGCTGACTGACAGCCTGATGTTCCTGAGACACACCTGGAGGTTACAGACAGCTCAGTGTCACACCGTGATTCACACAGGACTCCTGGCTCTAGGGTGTGAAGAAGCACCGTGCACTGGGAGCAGGCACTGCCCAACACTGATTGTTAACAGACAGTGCCCTCAAACAGGCAGCACCAGCAAGAACTACTGGCCAAGGTGGAGAGAAGGAAAAAAAAATACCCACATATGAGAAAAAAACATACTCAGGAAGTGACAACTGCAAAAAGTCAGAGTTATCAGTGGATAAGCAAGGAGTCAAGCGGGGTGACGAGCACAGAAAATAGCAGCAGACAAAAACGCTGGTGAAGCCTAAGTTTGGGGATGGTTTCTTTGGCTTGAAAATAAAGTTTGGAACAAAATATTATCATTGTATTATATGGGGTTTGATGATGCTTTTAAAAGAGTAAAACACAGTAGTTCCCTTTGTTCCTCTGTTTAAAATTAAAATAAATTCCTGGCTGTAGGGAGTTTATCACCTACATGTTTTCTGAACGTTGTGTGAAGAACAGTTAACCCAAAATCTATTTCGCATGACCCAGCCAGATACTAACGCTGCTTTAAACTGTGCTCTCCTGGAATATTCAGACCTTCCCCTGTCCAAGGTCTGCTGCAGATGGTAATTTCCTTTTCAGCTTACTACGCTAATGAGGCAATTTAGAAAATCTGAAAATAATGAGGAAGATACAGCTCCCAGACACTCCTATACTGAAACAAGGCAGGTCCAGCTCCTGTGAGGTACGATAACTTCACAAAACCACCTAATCAGATTGCCCTGTTCGGCTGCTAATAACACAACATCTGACCTTCCAAGCTCAGCAAATGTTCGAGGGAGCTGGGAAAGTCGAACTGCAGGTACTTTACTTGCTCATTTAAAAAGAAAACAAATAAATCAAGGTAACACAGTTGTCTGTGGCCCACTGTCCACGTGTATTGCCTTCTGTGAGCCTAAGAACAGCACCTCTGTGATGGCTTTTCTGCAGTTCTGTTCCCCCAGATGCTAGGTGAGTTTTCAGGCTGCTGTTTTATTTCTATTGACTTAGCCAGCATTTTGCTAAAATCTTACTGTTCCACAATGCTGCATGCTTCGAAGAGCATGTTTTTACAAGAAGTTCCCTTCATGCTCAAAATCTTGCTGAAAAAAGAGGTTAATGCAGACTGAAAATCATTGTGACATTATAGACCTTTTAATTGGTTACTAGACCTGCTTTGGGGCACGTATTAATAGGGCAGGAGCATTATGCACTCTCCTTCTCTCTCTTTGACAAACTGCCAGAGGAAGGGAAGTATTTTGGTCTTGTGGAAAGTCCTATGCAATCCATTTGAAAACCTGAAACTCAGGGAATATAAATCAATGTGTAACTAAAATACGAGAGTAGATTGTTCAGAACCGAGCATGATGCACACAGAAGATGCAATGGGATGTCTTACCATCGCGCTGAGAGTCTCCTCCCAGTCTGGCCTCTCTCTGGGATGGATGCTTCGCTGAAGCTCTGGCACAAAGTCATCTTCTTCTGTATGTACAGAGGACTTCATCATTCTGGAAAGGAGAACACGGAGGTTTGATGCTCAGTGGCCATTTCTAGGTAATCTTGCATACAGGCTGTTATGGTGCTGAGTTATGTGGCTCATATAACAACATAAATGCTTTTATAAACCCAGAAATCTAACAGACTTCCAAGTTTCTCTTACTTCCTCATTATACAAGCAGGACAAGAGTGCAAATCCGATAGAGAGAGATCTGCACTTCCTCACCAATCAATGGATGATTTTGTTTAATCACTGCACAATCTGCAAGTCTTAACACACAGAGAAATGCAAAGGAGCAATTTTCAGTCCATTTCAAAATAGTTCCTTCTATTGCCCAGGCAAACAACATTAGCCTTTTAAGAAGAAACACATTCGATTCCTTAGTTGTGTCACTGCATGTTTTGCCTAAAACAGAGATAGGAGTGTCCATATCTTAGCCTGAATTCACATCCCACGGCTGAGCCATCAGCCCTCACAGTTCTCGCTGATCCTATCTGAGGGGTGAGCACCTTCAACCGCCCAACTCTGCAGGGATGCGCTCAAACCAGTCTCATTTTTATCAAGGTAAACTTGTCTTCAGATAAGGAGCCGTCTTTCAAATACCCTAGGAAGTATATTTCAAGCCAGACAGAGATCAGAGGCTCAAAATCAAAATTTAATAAGTATTCCTAAAAGCTTCTCAGCCATGTTTATGACAGCTGTGCCAGAGAGCTGTTATCCACTGCATCTGCAGGGCGTATACATGTGCCTTTGTGGAGATGACGGCACAGACCTGAAGTACCAATGGCCTGCTCCAAGTCTGGTATGATCCATCCTGTTTTCATTAAACATGACATCCAGGCAGGCTTTTATTTCATTAATAGATCACCAATTATTTATTTAGGATAACCATTTTGATGGAAATAAGAAAAGCTCTGTGTGTAAAATCACATATTTAAACTAGTAAATTCTTTAAGCATTTGCCAGACTTGTATAATGGAATATTCTACTACTGATGGAAATTAAATACTTTGCCACAAGTACCACAAAAATACTGGAAAAGATAATGAAGATTTTCTAACACAATTATAAACATTTGAGAACTGTCTGTGAACCCTTATTAATCTTTAATAGTAACTATTTAATTCCATGCCATCTGAGACGAGACCAAGGAAGGCTGAGGATGTTACAGGTAATATTAGTCCTTTCTGTATTAAGTCTGGTGGATTTTTCATCCCTGCCCCTGATCTGGATGAAGGAAAACAACCTTTGTGAATGAGCAGTGATGAAATACGGGCAGAAGAAGGGCTGGGAAGGGGAAAGAAGAGGAAGAAAAGCAGCAACTCAAGACATTCTCCTTTTTTACACTGTTTCAACTGACTTTACAAGAACTCTGCATTCTCAGGGGTGACATGGAGAATGAACCGGACACTCGGGGTCCCTGGGAAAGCTGTCATGGAGAGACTCGGAGGACTGGCATCCATCTGCAACAACACATTGAAGCATCATTTCTTCATACACCCTCAGCTCATCTTCTGGACTTTCTACAGGAACTCAGCCTTTCATTGTCACAGACACAGCCCCTGGATTTTGTTGGGAGCCCCATTATAAGCCCCAAAATGAGAAACCGATGACAGTGTAACTGGGTGTACTGGGAAAGGATCATCAAAAATTAAAACCTTAGAGCCACCCAGCTGGGGGCAGGAGCTTTCCTGGCAGTCAGACATTGCAAGTTTCCCTGGCCTCACCCCAAGACAACTTGGAATATTATATACATATATATATATATGTATAAGCTTATGTACACATTTTATATGCATGCATATTATGTATATTTGCCATTATTTTAATTTATAGAGCAAATAAATAGCACAACATGCATATGTCTGATTCACCACACATGTCAAGCTGTAACAAGACTAATTATCTTGTTTCTGCCACGGATTCTTTTTCACAGGAGGGGAAAATACCTAGAGTCCCACTAGCACTTACACAAAACACTGACACATGTATTTTGAAAACATTAAAGGCCAAACAGATTAAAGAAGCTGCTCTGTTCTATAAAACCTACATTTGGCTATTTCGTGGGAGTTGTAAAGGACTGAAAATTCACTACAAAATTTAATAGTAGCCTTAAGAAAAGAAATACAATTTTACTTCAAATTCCACTTCTTCAACTGCTTAGCGGCTCTGAATGCCCTTCAAATGAAAACTGACACTATTATATTAATAAAAGTTCTGGCTGTACAGAGGCCATTAAGCAATCTCTCTTCAGATGAATGAACCTTTCTTCATTGTAAATTGAGAATCAAATGTACTGGAACAAATGTTTACAGGACATTTCACAAAAGGCACAGCCCGCATTCACACCCATTCTTTAACTTCTCTGGTAGGTCAAGTTGATGAATTTCAAGTCAGAGCTTGTACATTTGTATGTGATACAATAGTATCAAGAAAATATCTAATGTCCTTTTCCATGTTCTCAAATCCAGTGTGCTGGTCCCATCATTTATGGCTTATCAGGAATTAAAACATTTCAGTACTGCTCTCCTGACCGGGCTCCTCGTGGTCCTGCCTTACTGAGCATTATATCCTACCTGCACACAGGAAGGAGCACATTGCAGTGCCTCACGAGGCAGAAGGCACCCAGAACAGGTGATCACAGGGGCTTTATAGGATGAGTAAATTAATATTCAGCTCCATGGCCATAAACTCTACAGTTACTGTGAGTTACTAGTATTGTAAATATTAAATGCTACTTCCACTAGACAGTAACTTTCCCTATGGGTTTGAAAGAGTCCCACATCCACAAACATCAAGTGTTTGCACTCTTCTGTTTGTGCAAGAAAGAAAAAAAAATCATAAAAGGGGGGTTTGTGGAAAGAGCTCCTTAAATTAAACAGGGGAGGAGAGAGGACAGAAACTTAAAAACATTGTGGGATTCCTACAAGAAAGCTTGTTCCCCTGATTTAGGTTCTTTGGCACATACCATGTCCCAGTGGTAGACCACAGCGGTAGGAGTACCACGATTGTCATGGACTTTGATGTCATCTAGATGCTGATGACACGCAGATCAATAGCTCTCCTCTTGGAGGACACGAGGGTGTTGACAAATTACTTTCAGAGGTGCCTGATGGTTTAAAAGCCAAGTGCTAGCATGGAAGCATGAAGCATTTTCAGTGTCAGACTCCTCACATCAGATAGTTAATTGTCTGCTTGACAGATTCTCATTTTGGACTGGCTATATATTTTCTAAATTAAATGCCAAGTGTGATCTTTAGGTTGTGCTCCCCCCATGGGGACATCAGGCATTTCAGCTTTCCTTGTTGCTTCTCCCTCAAATGACTTCTTTCTGACCTCAATTTAGGAGGTGACGGCCGATGATAGCTGATTTATTAGTTTATTTTTTTATTTATACAGCAGTGGTGGTGTACCTGGAGATTTCTCAGCCAGTGTAAAAGCACAGCTCTGCTCTGCAGAACCAACAGTTCACGAGGATTTACAGCTCCACAGAAAGAGAGAGCAGCAGAGACAGCAGATCGCAATCAGAACAGAACTGTGATGTGGTGCTGCAAGTCCAAGAGGCACAAGTAGTGCTGCTGGGCACCGCCACGAGAACCAGCAAGGTATTGTGTAGACAAATGAGATCTGGGTTTACTTTAGGCTTCAGGACTTCACTACAGGTGAGCCACAGTGCAGAAACCTCACACTAATGCTGAGCATATTAACCCTTCAAGGCACAGCAGCACAGCCTGGATGCAGCAGCCCTGTCTCTCCTGATGTAATCAAGTACAGAGTTTCCACAATTCACTCCCATAACTCAATCACAGCGTGGAAAGGTCAAGTAACAGTGAATCAATCGACAGAGAGATACTTTAAAAACTCTGCTTTAGAGGGTTTAAAAATACCTTGATCAAGATGAGGAGACACAATGCTACAAGGAAAAAAAAATATGTAAAGAACTGCAGATGTCACCATTCAATATGTGACCGCAGAATTAAGACAACTCTTCCATCATATGGGTTGCCCCTTATCACCATGAGGAAAGGTAGAAAAATAAGGAAGCAAGAAGTGAGATTTGTCCCAAAACTTATAAACACTAAGGCAAGAAGCTGGAATCAAGAGAGAAACACCAATACATCTTCACCTCTGACCTCAAACTTATACTACACACACACCACACACACGCACACACACACACACACACAACGCGTCATGAGATGGAAGAAACCCAAAATGCACATCCCATCACCCAACCCAATTTTCCAAGTAAACTCTGTGTCCATGAAATTAAAACTGATACAGTGGAAAGGAAGAAAATAATCATGCAATATGGAAAGCAGAGATAGCTCAGGAGCCCCAGGAAAAACGAGACAAGAGATGGGAATGGAAGGCTGTCAGTGCTGACCTGACAGAGGATCTAACTTCCTGTGTTTTAAATCAGCATTGTCACCACCTTACTGATGACGTGACGTTCATCTGTATTATATTAAACAAGATTTCTGAAGTCTGTCTCAAGGATCACACAAAATAAAGACAGAAAAGACCTACAAGGTCAGCTTCAAGCACACCTCAATAAATAAACAAATGGTAAATGGATTGTATTTAATCCTTGACCACAAAATGAAAACCTGGCATAACTAAATGGTTTACTGTGATTGATTCTACAAAGTTGAAAGCTGTTAATTACTATTTTTGATGGAAGTTCATAGTTGAGGAGCCAAAATTCAGTTGTTTGGGAAGCCACTGCACAAGCAAAATTAATAGAGTAACAGTATATTACAATAAGAGAATATTTCAAAATCACCTGAATGAAGTATCATTCAAATATCAGCAATCACAAACCAAATTACATTTCTCTGAATTACTTTATTCACTACCTGTGCTAATTAGGAGGTATTTAGTGCCTAGTTTTAAAAGGTTAGATCAGTGGGTTTCATCTTGTGATCTGTGAGGGTCTGAGAACTACCAGTGTGGGTGAGCAGAAGCTGAAAAAGAACCGAAAGGTCATTGCTGCTCTGCAGCTATTTAGTGAATATTCCTTTCAAGGAATGTCGCTTTGCAGGCAAATCTGCACATGTGCCCAGATAAAGGAGGCAGGAAGTCACCAAGCCAGGGGAACAGAGGTCTTAACACAGTCAGCACTATTGCAAAGACACATCAATTCAATTTTACCGATTGTGATTGTTTTCAAAAACAAATCAAGTAAAGCTCCAAAGATTGGTTGGTTGGTTGGGTTTTTTGGTTTGTTTGGGTTTTTTTGTTTGTTTGGGTTTTTTTTTTTTTGCATTAACCTTTCATTTAAGAATATACAACATTAGAAAAACATATTTTTAAAGTGAATTTTAACTAAAGACCTTTTTAAAATCAGCAGTCTCACTTGATTAATTTTTCTAAATGCCAGAGTGGACACATTAGCCCTTCCACTGTTAATATATTGCTACAGAGTGAAGCAGACAAGGTCAACAGTACTGCAGAGATTAATTAACATATTGGTTTCTTGCTCTGTTCCAACTCTCTGGACATGTTTTAATACAAGCTCAAATACAGTCAGACAGTTAAGCTATCTTTGCTCAAGGGTTTAACTGAGTTTTCAGACTTCAAAATACCTGACATGTTTATTAATTTCCAAGAATATTTAAACTGCATTTACTGAGCTGCCAAAGAAAAGTGTTGCATGAACAAGATCAGATCACCTGGAATTTAAAACCTGTGGGCAAATGGGCAAGTGTGGATAAGACAGTTCCCATTTTAGCAAAAATCTATCTTTTTTTCCCCCCACTTGATTTCTCAGTATCCCTGACACAGCACCATACTATAAAAAACCCCACTATTATTATTTCTTTTCCTTAAAACATGGTTCTGTAGGTTTACTGTAAAATCAAACCCAAAACACCTTCGTTAAATCTTCTCCAAATCTGAAAGCAAAAAGTAGCAGCCAGGGTCAACAGATCCACCTTCTATTTTATTCTGCTCTTCTGCCATAGTTTTGGCAGCTTCGTTTACTGCTTCTTGTCTCACCCAGTTGTTTTTTAAGTCTCAAGTCAGCAACATCCACCTCAACGTACAAAAGGAAGTACAGAGATATGCACTGCATTCTCTGGAAGGGACTGGAGCACGTACCTAAGAACTCTGCTGAACTGGGCTGTAATATTTGCATTTAGGTTTTGCATAACTGGAATTTCTTTAAACATTTTGTGAAAAGAATAAGTTCTCAGAATATTCAGCTTTTACAAGCTCTGAGCCATGTTCTTAGTTATTAAAAAGCCTTATAAAAATAATCACAGAATCCTCATGCTTTTACATACATATATTACTGAACAAACCTGCTCTTTTGTTTGGCAACACATAAAAGACATTGTTTTAGTAGGTGCCTGGCATTTTCGTTCAGAAGAACACAGTGACAGTCAATTAAAAACAGTCCTCAGGAATAGTTTTTTCTTATCACTGTTGCCCAGTATACAAAAAGGAATTAGGAAATCACTGAACAATCAGAATCACGGAGCCCTGGCTTGGATTTCTTTTGTTTGATTCAGGAACAAATATACAAGTATTAAAGAAAATTGCCTCTAGGGAAAAAGAGTACTAACATCTCATTCACAATCAATAAATGGCTAAAAGCAGCTCTAAAGTTTCAACACAGAAGAGAGATGGGAAAGGATGCTGCTCCTGTCCTTCCTGTTCCACTGAGAAGTCTAAACTTGGGTGCCATCAACACAAAGTTCTTGTGGGCCAGGCTGTCCTGCCCATGTTTCTCTCCTCGGTTTGTTTGCCTTGTTTGTTAAGATTACGCTTTCTTCTGGGTCAGCCCTTCATCTCACATCTTCCTCACTGCCCAGCAAAAGCAGTTCCAATCTTCAGTGGAGTCTTCAAATATTACCCTAACACCAAGCAGTAATAAAACCCATCTGTCTACAGCTAATCCAAATGCAGCAAAGATCAAAGTATACCTCAAAACTGCAAAGCACGACCTACACCGAGATCCAAGGACATTCACCTGGGCTGATCTCGTTTGTCTGTAGTTCGGTGCCAATGCAAAGCCACGGTAAATTTAATCTTTCCTCATAGAAGCATCTACTGGAAAAATGACGCTTTCAGCACATGGAATGATCAAGCGCAATCAACTAATCACTTACAATTAGCCTCCCATGCTGTTAAATAAAACTGTTCATAACATGAAACAACATATAAAACTTGTCCAGTCAGCTAGCTGCTTAGGGGGGAAATCCTTCCTCTAATTAAACCATTTCTGTGGAGTCAGTTGCCTACCTAGAGCTGAACTTGCTGCACTGCAGAAGCGGCTGGGCACACGCTGCTCTGCGCGGCGCGGTTACGGTGCGCGCCGTCGGAAAAGCCAGGGAAAAAACCATCCAAAGTAGACTTGCTAGTGATACCCGTAAGGAAAAGAATGGAAATGAACTCTGGGACACCAGAACCTGGTTAGCTGAACAAATAATAAAAGCATAAGCAAATAAATAAAGAGTGGCTCCAGCTATTCTGACTTCAGGAACTAGTTTTACATGACTGGTGACCTTCGCATCGTATTTACAACAGCAGTCCTCCCTCCTGGGCTACTATCACTCCACTTCAATGGCACCAACAGCAAATGAGAGGCTGCTCAGTCCTTTCTATGTCTAGAAATCACTGCTAACACATTTCACTATTATTATTCCTACTGGATTGTTCTTGACCAGCTAAATGGAATTAAAAGGAGACCTACAATGGCAGTGAAGTGATCAGGGACAGATTTAACCAGGTGGGGGTCATATGGGTACAATGTGTGCAAAGCCACACTGTAATTATTTCTCGACAGCAGAGATGTGGATCACAAACAAACAGGTCACTCTGAGGCTAACACAATACTGGAAAAGAAAAGCACTGACCAGGACAAATCTGCATGGGCCACCCCTCTGCTACTCGCGTTTCTGACGCACGAGATGAGGACATGGAAGCGGCAGCAGTGCAAGGAGTAGTAGGAAGATGTAAGCGTAAGAAGTAAGTGCAAGTAAGATGCAGGGGCGACAAGTGGAAGCAGTAGCTGAGAGCTGGATGCAGACCAGAAGGTAAAGGTGCTGTAGGGTTAAAATGTCCCTCAGTGGTTCAGAGGACATTTCCATTCTTACCTTGTGCAGAACCAATGCCAGCACTGCAAACAGCCCCCGTGTTAATGCAGTCTTTAACAACCAAAAAACCTTTACTTTGCCCTTTTGGAATAATTTGTAATTGTTAAGTATCTTTTTTAGTGAATAATAAAAACATAGAGGAAAGAGATAATTGATCTCCCTTGCCTTGAGTTCTGAAGGATACAGCTGCAACCACTACTGTCCAATCTTTTTTACCTTCAACACCCACACATGCATTTTTGGTACAAAAGCATTTGAGCTGGCACGTATGTCTGCTGGGAATGGAAACCCTGCTGCTAGCTTTCCTGCTGCCACGGAGATGAATAGAGACAGAACAGTTAGCCAAGGCTTCATTCTCGTTTAGATTTATTTTTTCTTTTTGGAGGAGAGACTGAGAGATGGCACATCGTAAAACAACAGCATTAACTCTAAAGGCTACTCAGAGGAGCACAATACTGAAATACCATGAGTAACCTCTATTACAAGGACTTCTGATAATCAGCACTATTGTCTAGTGCCTAGTGACCCCAATTATGCTAAACGCTGTACTTGGATATGCCAGGAGACTATAAAATGTCAAGGCAAGGACTATCTACATCAAAGCAGACAAGAGGTGAGCAAAGAGAATACCTCCATCCATTTTCCAGAAACCCACAGTAACTGACAGCTCAAGTAACTTGTCCAGTATTTCAGAGGAAGAATGAGCCTAAAGGAGGAAAAAACTTGAGTTTCACAGTTCCTAACTGGAACTGATCCCAGTAGCACAGCTTTTATCCTAAGGCATGTAAATACCAAACACCTTATCAGGGCCCGGAGGAAAAAACTCAGGACAGAGGAACAACATGGCCCTTCTGCACAGACCAGAAGATCACACTCCCTCCTCTCATCCAGTCCTTGCCACAAAATGCTCCAGCCTGATGTAGAAGAGAACAAGAGCCGCCCCCAGCCCAGCTTACCAACAGATAATGAGGGCATTCTCTCAGAGAAAACAGTTGCACAGGCTCAGGAGAGCGTTGAAGTCCGGTGTTTCCCAATCTGTGGCTCTGACCACTAAGGTTTTATGCAACACTTCCTCCTCTCCTTCCCCCATTACCTTCTCAATTTCTTTCAAAAAAAGAGAGAAGGAGAGAAAGCAATGAGCTAGATACAGAAAGACTGACTGGGACAGCTAAACCTGCAAGGACTGAGCTGCAGAGATCACTATGATCAAAGTGTCTACGCAGCACAGCTTCATGACAGCGCTTTCAGCCAGCGACGAGGTTCCTCTAACAGCCTGAGAAGCCACTCAAGGGTTCTGCCATTTCCAAAAGGGGCAGCTCCCCAGCTCTCCCCAGCTGCTTGCCCATCTCTACAGACACCACCCTGCAGGAAAAATAAATCCATTTTAAAAAGGACTGGCTGGCTTTATACAGGACCAGCAGGAAAGCACAGGGCTACAAGGACTCCTCTTGGCCCAGTGACAGTGACAGGGGTGGAAACACCTCGTTCAGCCACAGCATCATTTTAGTCCAACTGCACTGGGATGTAGCTTCACAAAGAGGGGATGAGCAAGATCTTAACAGGCTCCTCAGAGACCTTCTTTTGACTTTGGCCACCTCCTGTCCTGTAGAGCCTCCTGTGGGCTTTTGCAGATCCTGTCCTGATGTGTATGTGTGTCTCTTCATACTGAGCAAAGAGAATTTGGACATTTAGTTTAGCTTTGCAAATGCTGGATCTGAGGTTGTAAAGGTGCTGCAATGCTTCATCATGCAACACCACCCAAATCCTTTGGGAATGCCAGAGCTCAGGAAAAAGAATAGTTTTGGTTGTTGTTATTTCTAATTAACTCAGGGAGAAGTATCTGAAACACAAACACTTTGGGGGGAAAAAAGGTCAAGCCTCTGTTTATTTTTTTCAGGTTGAAAGGCAAACTATGAGCAACAAAATATAAGCATTACAGAAACAACCTGTGACTGAGAACAAGGACATTTTAAAATTAAAAAATGTCAGCCAGGAATTTTCACCCTTTTAGAACAAAACTTATTAATTGCAGTGCTTTACGATTTTGTGGTTTTAGGTAACCTCTTTAATTTTACATCAGGCAGGCCGAGAAAGTCCCTGAAACACCAACCCAATTTTAAAGGCAGAAGAAAGGGAGGACAAAGAAAGAGGAAAAAGAGTGAACTACTTATTCATAGTTAAGATTGTAAAGATATGTAAAGAACAATAAAAATAAGACCCCTCTAATGCACTACAGCAAATGAAACATATGAAAGTTGTTTAATTGCCTAAACAGATGCCAGCAGTAGAATGTATCAAAAAGCAAAAACAAGCAGTTTTCTGTCCCCTCAGTTCCCAGGTAATACATCTGCATTCACTGGAAAATGAATAATCCTATCAGAGGAATAACAGCTTGCTGAGCACAGGACAAATTCTGCCATTAGTACATGCCTCACTCACCCTGATCACAGAGAGGTACCAGGGGACCATCGGAAAGGCGTTCGTTCCAGTGGTGCAGAAGTGCTTGAAATGAGTGCAGTTATATTAAATGTTGGAGGAAAGAAGAAAAGGTACGTGACAAACCGATCCGAGACTCCAGGAAGCAAGCCTCACAAATGACTGTTGAGTTGTGCAATGACTCAGCAGGGGGAAAAAAATAAAAAAATAAAAAAGAAAAGAGAAAAAAAACCACAGCAGATAGGAAATTATTTTCCGTGAGGAATGACAGCTACCATTAAAAAAAAAAAAAAAAAAAGTAAAATAAAGAGAAACAAGAGTTCCAGCCTGGAATTCTGCCTAGTCCCACAAGCTCTGTGCACAAAGTTGTTTCTCCTGATCAGCCATTCTTTATTACCCTTGCAGCACACCTGAGCAAGCAGAGGAGCAGGAACCTGAGCTGGCTTTAACCCCTGCTTCCCCACTGCCTCTGCCTGGGTAGGCTGATAACGTGCTTTTCTTGGTGAGCAACATGATAGGAAGTGAAAGCCGGGACAGAAGTCAGATGAGCACATAGCAAAGAGAAAATGCCAGCCTGGGGAATCCAGCCCAAGCTCAGAAAGGAGCAGGAGTGTGGCAAAGCAGGAGAGTCACTGCCCATCTCCTGGCCTGTCCAGCCCAGGAACATGGTCAGGATAGAGAGATGGTATTTCTGCACCACTGTGGTTTTCCTGAGAAATTAGAACGAAATTTAAGCTGCCATTTTAGTGCATAACTTCACAGGACAGCTCTCCCATGTCTGTTGAGGCTCAACAGCTCTCCCTGAAATGGGAAGATTAAATGTAATCTGTTAAACATAGATAACGTAGTCCAACCAGATGGATGAGGCAAGGCAAGCTGTGCAGATTTCACTGCTCAGTTTGAACACATTCTCGCACTCATTCTCTCCTTTGCAAACCTTTATGCAAATAGCTTTTCAAGAATATTTAATCCTCCACCCTCCTAAATTACCACTGAAGCATTACTGTCCACTCAGCCTGGAACCTACCTGCAGGAGAAACGCCAAGGCGTTCAGGCAGCTGCCTGGCTTCAACCATGTGGTAAAGTTCAGTGAAATTTAAGCAGATGCTTATGTGCTTTGCAAGGCTGGGGTAAAAAAAATACATATCAGGTAACCGAAATACCTTTCCATCATTCTTCACTTGCAAACCCAGTCACTTGAAAAATACCAGGCCTTATCGCTTCCTTCTCCTCTGCCTTTAAAATCACTCCTGGCGTGGTCCCTCCAGGATAAATCCTACACGGTATCTCTGGTTATGGTTATATGGTTATATCATAACTGGTTATGGTTATATGATATAAATATGGTTATGGTTATAGCATAACCATTTTGCTTATGTATCAGGGTAATAAAAGATGAGAGGATGCCAACAGCTCCTCAATGCAGCAGAATGTCTGCGTAACTATGTTGGCTAAAGCGGGAAACTATCAAGTCAGAGAGGAGGGGAGAAAAGGTCAGAAAATCCTACTACAGCAGCTTTTCCTCTGCCACCAAACCACCCTTTATGGCTCACACAAGGCACTGCCCATTCCCACTGTCAAAAAAAAATTAACCCCTGCTGTCCTGAGGCAAGGAAAGCCAGGCTTTATGGCTACCAGATGAAAATACATGTATTTGTGTAGCTGGATGGCTGGCAATGAGGGATCCTGGACTGGTGTGTCAAAATAAGTTACAGTTAAAAACAGGAAGTCACAGTGAGGAGAATCACAACATCTGCAACATGGTCCTGACACCTGTGTCAACATTCACTGCTCCCCAGCACCTTCGGCAGAATTCTTATAATTCAAGGGCTT
>NW_010314698.1:65656-71623 GCF_000700745.2 Antrostomus carolinensis | reverse complement strand
AAATTACACCCAGCCACTAAACTCACCTTTCCATCCTGTTTCAAAAGACCAACAGGAATAAAACCAAATGTTGCCCTGAAGTAGTTTTTATTCTTGAGCCACACCCCTCTTCACAGTTACGTCAAAATGTTCCTGTAAAATAGCCATTTTTGCTACCCTTGCTTAAAAAATGATGTAAATAACACACAAGAAGTGAAACCTGGAATAAAACCCAAGAGTCCTGGCTGCCTTCTTTCCTTCAGAATAGCCTTCTTTCCATAAAACGGGACCATGGACAACACACTTTTGCTGACAACCTGTTTGCACATGAACACAGAACATTTCTCCTTACCAAGCGCTCCCCACACAATGATGTACAGCAGGGGAAGAACTTACTGGGAAGAGATAGCTGGTAGATTTCTGTCTCACAGGTAACCCAGCATACAGTGGGTTAACTCGGGTTTTTTTTTTCAGTACGATTAAGGTAACTTCATTCCTGTTCATCTTGCATCACATCAGAAGCTGGAATATTTCACTGCAATCTTTAATTGTCCTGACTCATGCTGTCAGTAATAAAATACCCTCTTGGGAAAATAAATAAATAGACAAATAAAGCCTTAATGATTTGGTGAAGTACCTACCAGCTAAAACACACTGTCTGATTATTTTTTAAGACATTAGAAAGGGTTGCAGGTGCAATATGCTAACCTGAAGGAAGGGGTGATGAACAGATTTATAGCTTTTTCACTTTGACAGAAAAAAAAAAAAGAAAGTGTGGATCAGCTTTAGAAAGCATTTGTCTCAAGCACCCACAGGGCAGTCTGGAAAATAAAAGCATTTTTATTACATTGGCACTTGTGCAGAAAGGCAGGATAATGAAGTGACCGGGCTATTAGTCTTCCCAAAGAAATGAGATCTTGTTGAAACCAGTACACATTAATTTCAGCGCCCTGGAAAATGGCAGTCAACAGTGCTCTTCAAGCTTTCCCCTCAGTAATCATGATGATTTTAGAACTGACACCTGCAGAAGAGACTTTTTAGTGCATAAAAAATTCAGCAAAAAGAGAAGGCTGTGAAAGGCTAGATTAAAAAATAAAAAATTAAGAATATAGTGAATAAAGGAATAAAATTGTAAGATATAATGCAGCTTCCAGGGAACAGAGCAGCCAGACAGACAGCACTTCCAAAATACTCCTGTTGAGGACTGGGCTTGCAGAGCAGCTGATCAGCTAATGAAATGTCCTGCAAAGCTAGTCACCCACTCCTCACATCACCTCCTCACCACTGCCACCTCAGAAAAGAAAGTTCATCCTGTCATCAGGCCAGGGAAAACCCCAGTGCAGCAAAAACTAGATTGCAACCATCACTTAATCCTCTTACCAAAGAGGAAAAACACATCCAGTGGGAGAGGGGGAAAGATGGAGAGTCTGAAACAGAAATGGAGAAGAAACAGAACTGAACTATGTGCTTTATTTTTCATGTAGCAATGAAAAGGCAATACCAGCCAGACCTGATGCCTCCCATTGCATTTTGGAAAACATACAGGAGGGAGTACAGCTAGTAAAAAATGACAAGCCTTTTCTCTTCTGGGATGGAGATGGATATCATCCTGCATTCCCATTTATAACTAAGGTGTTCAACACACTCTTGTTTTACTGTAAAATGAAGCAGTAATTAAATATGTTCTCTAAAAACAACATCATTTTGTTTCTGCGGCACGTGCAAACAGATCAAATACATGGTTAGAATAGAAAAAGATGTCCTACCACACAAAATGTGTTAG
Organism: Antrostomus carolinensis; assembly: GCF_000700745.2. Classification (NCBI taxonomy): domain Eukaryota; kingdom Metazoa; phylum Chordata; class Aves; order Caprimulgiformes; family Caprimulgidae; genus Antrostomus; species Antrostomus carolinensis. Next base: position 69,861 of record NW_010314698.1, on the reverse strand, counting down.
CACTTGAAACTTCCTGCTAGGCCACACTAACACCATGACAACACTTCCCACTTTTTCAGTTGCTGTACACAGCTAGCACCGATCCTTTACACACAGAGCAACGCGGACAGAAACAGGGACAGAAAATGGGGAACCAAGCCCTTTCTCAGATTTGGTGTCTTACTTTTCACCAGCACGCTGCCACACATTCCTATTGCACACAGAGAGCTGGTCAGGTTCAATTAATTTCTTTGAGCACACTCGGGATGCAGTAATAAAAGGTAGCAAAAAAGTATGATTTTTATTAAGTTTTGAGGTTCATGGTAGTAGCAAAATATATTCCTTGATGTACGCTTTCTTCCTCGCTGTTCTGTTTGCACATAGCATCAGAAAATATCAAATATTAATAGGTACTGTTTCTCTGATTTAACTAACTTAAAGAGAGCTGGGAAAGGGGAATGTTTAGGCCAGGATTGGGAAAGGATGTTTGAGAGATAAAGTATGATAACAGTAGGTATATGAATAACATGTATGGAATCAGCAAAAGCAAGTATAATTCACCTAGTCAGCGGTGACATCTGCACTATAAACTCATTGGCTATTGAATTCCTTGGAATTCCTAATAAATATTTTTCCAAAGACAGTTTTATCTGATGAATGAAATACACAGACAAAGGTAAAGTCATTCTCAAGAGTGGGTATATAACAAGTAATAAGAAGGACTTGTAGTTGCTATTACAGTATTTTCCCTCTTTAAACAGTACTGATGATGATGAAAGTTATTTTCAAAACCAGTATTTCTTGTTTGTACCTGTGCTGCACACATGACTGTACTCCCTACTGATCAGCATTTCCATAACCTGGTGAGTGATAATAAAACACCTTTAAAACCCCAGACAAAGGCAGTTCTGAGAGCACTCTGCTGCCAGGAATCTCAGCGCTCTGGCTGGTGCTCCTCACGCGTGGCTTGGTAGCCAAAGGGAGTGGAACATCAGCCAAGAGCTCACCAGTGCTCTGGGAAGGACAGGAACATGAACTCGCGGCCGTGCTGATCGCTGGTGTGGCGCAGGCAGCCACGCTCACCCACGACCCGGGGTGTTCACTGTGGTGACCCTGCCAGCACCTTTTTCCTCTCCTCCCCTTAGCGCAGTGAGCAGCACAGGATGACTGCAACCTCCCACCTTTCATTAACACCACAGTCTAAATAAATCTATTCTCCTGAAAGTCACATCTGGTGCATTAACCTGGGGCTCCCTGACTACACTGCAGCTCTGAGTCAGTATTATTTAGTAACTAACTTGTTTTCTTCAAGTTCTGGACTCATTTTAGAAGAATGTGTACTGGGACACTATGTATCCTGCAGTTCTACTGCACACTTGTCTTTGCAGTTCTGCTGCATATTATTCTCTTGCACAGGTCCCAGTGTTTCGAAGTGGGCAGGTCCAGACAACAGCTTCTGTGAGTATGAAATGTTTGAAATGTTTGTTGTCTCTTTTAGGCCAAACAGTTAAACAACAACCTTTTTTTTTTTTTCCTAGCAGGTAATACCAGGGTAAGTTGCCAGAGATGTATCGTCCTCAAAACTACATGCAATGCTACATCATACATTTAATCTATAATTGCACAAGTACTTTTTTTTCCCAGTAAATATCAGTCTGAAGTTCTTTCTTATGAGTCTTTCAATTTCTGTGCATCCAGACTGCCTGGTAATACTTTTTCCTTAGCAGGTACCAAGAAAACTTTGTGTATGCACAAGCCAGAATAGTTCCAAAAGAGTTACCTTCTGTTCTTTTCTGAGCCACTGGGATTTGTCAAACTTTTTCCCTATACAGAGACACACCTTGATTCAAAAAGAGGCCAGGTACTAATTAAAAAGCCTGTGTGGGCATCAGCTAGTGTTCAACAACGTTTTTACATCTCAACAGGTATTTGTTACCAATGCCATATCCTATGTCCGATATATTGTTAGCTGTAATCAGATACGAAATCTCATTTGCAAAGTCTGCTGCACCAGTGAGATCAACACCTTTGTCTTTCCCTTGCTGCTGTTGAGCTGGAGTTCATTAAATACATGACTTACTCTGAAGTCAAAGCGATATTTCACTGTACTTCAACAGGATATATATATATATATATATTTTAAATATATATACATGTTGCTGTAATTTCCCTGTAGAAGACAAACACAAGGCAGACAGCATTACCTGAGTGCCTCTTCCAGTACCTGAAACTCCTCCTTGACCCAGTGAGAAGGGAAGCTGAAGTCAGCTGCTTACCTTCTGCATATATTTATAAAGCCCTGCACAGAGCAGGAGGTGCTGCCACAGTACAACACGATCCTACGTGAAGCTGTACCCAAGATCCCCTTCACAGAGAACAAAAAGTGTGTGCACACTGTATACGCACACATGCAGAAAAAATATCTTACCTGCAGTTTTTCAAGGAGCTGAGGAGAAATTGGGAAATATTTTTGGTGGTAGACCTTGCTGGACTTACATGACCTGCACAGAAGTCATTGGGACTGGACATGACACTGAATTATTAGCACACAGAATACAAGGTGCAAAACTCAACGTTAGAATTTCTTGTCATTTCACTGCAAGTCTCTTAGCATTTCATATTTTCAAAGTTCCAGTCACGGAGTCAAACAGTGAAGAAATATTCTTAGCTTTCACTATAATTATTAAATTATCTTGCAGAGGAAAGATGAATAACATGACCCATCTTAGCACTTAAAACCTCAAACTGGAGGGTAAATTAAAAAAAAAAAAAGCAAAGGGCACCTTAAAAGGCGTAATTTTTAAAGTCAATCTTGTGATTCTTCAGCAACTTGGCAGCTGCTTTTTAAATGCTTGAGGAGTCAGTCATACTACAGATGAAAAGACACTCTGGTAGATCAGCACTGAATGACTGGAAGAAGCTGTAAGAGTCTAGAATGAAAAAGATGGAGAAATCCTTTTGGGAGCGCTGGTAATTTTATTCCTCTCTCTCTAAATGAAGTGTTAAACTCACTTTGTTCGAGCACAGGACTGTGAGTCAGCACTGGACTATACATGACTCTTCACTTCTCTCCCTCATAAAATGGAAGTGTGTCACACAGGAGAGCATCACGTGCCCTGGCCAGCCTCAAGCCCAGGCAGAAGGAACGTAACATCAGCAGGCAGAGAAAGACAAAACCCCCTGTGCTTGACAGGAGTGAGATGTTTGAACCAAACAAAATTCAAACTCAGCGGTGAACTGACAAAATCTCAGGCTACAGCAATGCCACAAACGTTTCCACTAACAAGCTCATTTTTCAATCTCTTGAGAGACAACAGGAAAGAAAAGGCCTAAGATACACAACTGTGTGTTACCCTTTTCACTCTACTATTATGTTACACATGACTGTACAACATTAGTATCTCCCAAAGGTAGATACTAACACTGCTGCGTGACACTTTGAAGACAGGCCTTCTTCTTCACACTACTTGATCTCATTCCTTGATCTAACATTTGATCATAAAAAGTGAGTCAGATTGGCCAGTAAAGCAGTTGTGAAGGAAGAAAAATAGAGAATATGTAATTATTTACCCCATGATATTACAGAGACTTTCCCCCTTCTCATTAGGTCTGTGATGGATGCCAGCTTGTGCTGTTTGCCAGTAAAATAAATGTATTAACCCCACTGTGGATAGATCCAAGGACTAAACACAAAAGGAAACACATAACTGAAAATAAACTGAAATTTTCTGTTGTTAATTTCTGACATGACAGTTTACAAGGTATGAAAACAGTAAAATAAACACCAGGAAAAGTTTACCAAATCAGCTTTAACTTTTTTTTCCTTTGAGTAATGTTCTTCAGAAATTTAGCATCACAGTTATCTCGTGTTAGCCCCCAAATACATTAAGTATTTTTAACATCTTTCCTACTGATCAAAGGAGCAGAAAGTACTGAAAAGGCCTAGAAGGAGGTTTCTGCCCCATGAACCAGCATTGTGTGCTTGCACTGCTGTTCTCAGTGACCCTGAAATGGGAAATTTGCATTTTCGTAGCAGTTTTCAGTAATGTCGTGGTATGTGTCACTAAACCTGTCGCCGCAGGATCCCCAGGGAAAGCGCACAGCAAACTCACTACGTGGCACTGAATTCTCTCAAAGGATTGTACTCCAGGTGGCACAAGTGATCTCAGAGAGCTGGGATTGCTTGAATGGCAGCAGAGCTACCAATAATCTGTGGAACCACCACA
>NW_010314698.1:56074-65635 GCF_000700745.2 Antrostomus carolinensis | reverse complement strand
CCCTACATTAACCCACCATGACTTTTTGAACCCACACAAATTCCATCTTCAAAGCAGCACCTTTGAAAGACGCATACAGAGACATAACAGCGCTTCCCTCCACCCTCACAAATCAAGTCTTTGCTGATACTTCTCTGTCTGCAAACAAACTGATGGGGATTCTTCAACGTGATGTACTCTGACAGGACTCGGCATTAGGTGCCAGATTTAAGGAGCAGCTGCATTCCAGCTGGCGTAGCTACACATGTTCTTCCTTGTACAGCCAAGAGGGTTCAAGCAATTCCAGCCCTACTCTTTCTGGTGGCTTTCCTGGCAGTTTTCTGTGGAAATGTGGTCAAGTATACATTCCATTGGTCAACAGACTGCACGTTGACTCATGGGAAAATAATTTAGAGGATTTAAAAGTATCTTTGACTCTGACATTTCCTCACTAAAAAAGAAAAAAAGAGTGAAGTAAGGAAAATCATGATCAAGAAACTGAATTCAATATTCCTTGAAGGAAAATCTTTATCGTCACAAAGTCTCGTGGTTAAGAAGTTTAGGTTTCCCTCGCCATATCATACTGGGATTTCTGATCTAAGCGTTATTAACTGTGGAACTGGCTCTCAGGGGGCTACAGGTCTCTCCTGAAGTTGATAAGCAGCACAGCAAAGACCAGTATTCACCACTTGCACACCCAGTGCATCTGCAGACCCTGCAAATCCTCCAGCTCTCATTAGAGGGACAGCAAAGCGCCTTCAATTTGCCAATCCCAAATGGAGAAAAGACTAGAGCAATGAATAAAGGTAGCTTCAGCTTTAATGAATGAATTTTGAGATTTAAAAGTATCTAGAATTTCTATTTTAAATGAGCAAAGAGATAATACTGAGCTTAAAAAGCAATAAAAACTACTGCTCAAGAACTGGAGAGAAGCCATTTTTGTCAGATGGAGAGACACCACTGGAAAACTGGGGGAAACTAATCAAAAATCAGACATGGACCTGAAACAGAAGAGGCTGTAAGCTGTGGGGTGCACAGGGAGCTCTGACACAGAGACTGGCGGAGATTGCAAAAAAATATGGATTGCAACTGTTCCCTCTCAACAACCTAAAGGCACTGGGTCAAGAAAGGACAGGAACAACACTGCTTCAAAATTTGTATTTTGTTGGTTGGGGTGTTTTGGTTTTTTTTTTAAGAAAAAGCTTATATTTTTGCACTCATAATCAATCATGGACACTTTAATAAGCAAGGGAAAATGTAATTCAGGTGTCAATCTGTGTTTACAAATCAGACTGTGGGCTATGGCACTTGAAAAACCAAACAAATTTCTGGTCTCTTAGCCTGAAGCAGGCAAAGAAAGCAAAGGCAAGGAGATAAGTGTCAAGTGCTTCCAGACAGCACTGTGCACGTACACCACACCTAACTGGGAGAAAAGGCAATACATGGGTATGTCTACAATGTCTTTTTCCCCTCAAGAACTCCACCTGTGGTGCTGTGAGCTGTCACAGCAGTTTTTCCACGAGCACAATTATTTCCCTATGAAACTTGCTTCCCTCTTCAGAATACTGTGGGGGGTGGAGGGGGGTGTTTGTCTTTTCTTCCCAAGAATGAACTCCTTGGCTGGCAGCCTCAGCATCCCTCCTCTGTTTCTTAAAATCACGCTGGCTCTAAGGGTACAGATTGAAGCTCAGCTGCTCCATCATCCCAGCAACCAAATCTTCAACATCTTACATAAAGAACGCAGCTTTGCCAGCGCAGCCCCCATACAAGAGCAACAGAGCTCTGACACTTTCACAGCTTCCCATGGGGACTGAAGCATCAGATAGGGAAGTGATCAGAGGCTCGTTAATCTCATTATGTTGCTCCTGCAAAAAGCCATGAACAACCGTGGCAGTATTAAACAAATTAGTTTGCAGACAAAAAAAAAGTCAACACAGCTTTGGTTAACCTTCTGGGCATTAATTTAATGGTTCTCTGCAACCACAAACACTGGGATTGAAGAACAACTGCCTTCTGAAATTCGTAACTTCCATTGGCCTTGTTTCCCTCAGTCATTAATAGGGAGGGGAGATTTTCAGCCTAGGAAAATTAAGTATTTTCATCTGTGCCCATAAGCATCTCCCTGGGTAGTATAAGAAGCTGGGAAAGTCCTCTTCTAAAAGGGAAGCTGTCAACACCATGCATCAGCTGGAACTGTGCAAGATTAAGAAATCATCAGAGCTTCCTCTTCTGGTTTTATTTTTTTGCAACCCATGCCTTGTTTCTGTTTAGGAAAGTAAAGTGTCTTTCAGTGTACAGTGAGATCAACTTCACTTCAGAAAATTCTCCAAATCAGTTACTCCACTTTGGATGTTCCCCTAGACTAACACCATGATGAGTGGGTTCTGAAGTAAGTTTTGCTTATGCAAAAGCAGGTTAGAGAGAGTCTTCAAGAGCTACGATGGCTCACTGGGTTGTTTTCAAAGGAGAATGGAGACATTTCAAACACCTGAACAAAAGTGTTAGGCCACAGGCTCGAGGCCAAAACTCACTCTTATTTCAAGGGTAGCAAGGGGCTTGCTGTGTGTTTGAGATTGGACAAAGTTCTAGCCTTGCTGTTATATCACTAATGGAAAACATAAAAGTATTGTGTCAGGGCCTCTCTTCCCACCACTCTGAATTACAAGATTTGCTCAGAAACCATGAAAAAAATGTATTAAAAAGTTTAGTGCTCTTTTTATTTACCTTTTGACTCTTGATTTCATGGTATATACCGATAAGGTTCTCAAAATTTTTCTCCCAACACATATTTAAAAAACACACAGAATTTCACACAGTCACCCTGGATATATGCACTTAAAGTAGCTAGATATTTTTTGTATATATATTTTTTAAAAAGCATAACATGCATTGGTCCAGCACACTTACACACACACACTAAAACAGAATCCAGCACAGTGAAACTGAACAAGCTGCAGAGAGATACAAAGTATATTTACAAATTACCTTTATCTAATACAGCAAGTAAAGCTATTCCATTAAAGTATCAGTAAGAGAAAATGTACAGATTCAAAAGGTGTGGAAATTTTGTATTTATGTTTCACAAAAAAGTTTGTGTAATATCTTGTTAAGTTTCACTTTTAAAAAGCTCAAAACCATCTGAAATACACAAATGAAGTGTGGCCAGAAATTAAAGCATGTTTGCATGGTTAAAACACTCCTTAAGGGCTGAAATCTCATCTGCTCCGTTCCAATCCTGAACAAGGACTGAAGCACTCACTTATAAACCCCGGGGAAAAAATGTTGAGCAATCCTTGACGATCCAATAGCGCTGCAAACAGGAAAACTGCTGTATAATACACAGTGAACAGAAGAACACACGTTGCTGGAGTTCATTAAGAGTGTCACATTGGGTTTACACCAGTGAGCAGCACCCAGAGATTCAGATCAAGTGGAGAGTCATAACAACACAATGAGAGTGGTTAAATCCCGTCAGGACTATGCACTGCATTACATTCCTTTGCCAAGAGAAAGCAAGTCATTTCCACTGCCTGCATATCAGCTCAACAGCCAACAAAGCCCTCATCTTATTTCAGCAAAAGCAATAGGATGCTTGTGATCACCCAGCTCAAATTGCCCCCAGCTTGAACTGTCTGAATTAAAAAACAAAGAGCTGTGTTAAACTCTTGGCTGTGCTGATGTAACAAGGGCTTTCTAGTCTTTAACACTATGAGAAGTGTCAGGTTAAAAGTCCTTCCTCAAGTTTGATTAACCAGAGATTTCAGAGCCCCAAGGAGCTTCAACATGAACCTCGAGTAATTGTAAATGTGTAACCCAGCAAGCAGTAATGCACTGTCATCTTCTGGATGCTTCACAAGTTTATTCAGCCTTACTGAAAAGGAAAGCCAGTCCCAGCAACCCTTTGTAAATTAAAGTGGAGGCCATGATGATAATCTAACACAGATGATCCAACACACACACTGTTCCTGGTGCAGAAAGCTGAAGGGGGGTCACGCTTGGCTCTGCAGAACGTTGTGCTGCCAATTACAACCGCCACCTCTTGTAACTGAGGGTGGTCTTTGCCACCACAAAGCATCTTGAACCAGACACTGGTTGCTATCAGCTTGGAAAGAAAACTAACAGATCTATTAGTAAGTGTTGTGCTTTTACTGGTGTTTTACATAAAGAAGGAAGAAAACCAGATGAGATTATAAATTGCATAAGAAAAGGCAAGTGACAGAAAAACAGGGATTACATCACCTCTGAGGTGTCTCCAGAGGTGCTGGGCTAACAAATTTCACAATCATAGTTTCAGGAGGAATGATCACAGGACATAAGAGAAGCTAGAAGGTTAAGGGTGCTTCAAAGCAAAGGTACCACGTACAAATTCCTCCTCCTTCTCCTCCCATAATCCCCACTCTAAATCAGTCCCTACCATTAGGCCAGAACAAAGTAGCAGGCTTGAGTGTGAAATGAATGTAAGTGTTGAGGGTTTATGTTTTAATTTCCTTTCTGGACATACATTTCAAACATGTTTGCAAGTTTTTGTCCAGAAACAGTACACAGAAAGCTCCTTCAACAAATAAACATGTAAAAACAACAAACAGTTAAGTAATAACAGTATACTGAAGGAAACTGAGGAGATGCCTACTCGAGTTCTCAGCCCCCGCTGCTGCATCCTGTTCCTATTGCCAATAAACTCAAAGGAACACACAAAAGGTGTCCATCTGCCTTTTCTTTTTACATGTGTACACACTGAAGTCTGCCCTGTTCTGCCTCAACAACTAAACAGCTTTGGTCCTTATCCTCATGACCAGAAAGCTCAGATCCCATCCCAATTCTTCTGCTTTCTGTCCATCACACCCACTATTTCAAGTCACCTTATTTCTCCCTTCCACCACCTATTCTGGGGGGTTTTTTCCTCTCTTCTCCAGGGTGATAACTGAATGGAAGCTGGCAAGAATTTTCCTTTTTATGACTTAGGATCATTGGTGAAAAATAGGGGATTTACTTTGTTGACCACTGTTGGGAGCAGAATATAAAAGCATGACATTTTGGTCCCTGATATCAGGGCCTGAAGTTTTCAGAAAGTATCAAACAATGAGAAGAAACATGGTTCAAAGGCAAAGAAAGATTAAACCAAAAAGCTTGGTAAAGGGAGATTAAACAATTTTTTCTGTATTCTGGATATAAATATTGGATATGTCACACAGTATTTGGTATGCTGGTTGTTGCAAAAAGAACTAGATGGGCAAAGGACGTGCTCACTAACGCTCTGATAAAATCACCCCCTCCTTCCATTCGCCAAAATGCTTTTTTTTCCATGGAAAGCATCCTGGGGGGCTGGAGAGCTCACAGTCCTGGCTGCTGGAGCATGGGAAAGCTGTGTAAGGGGAGCTAGCAGGCGTGCAGAGGTCAGGAGTAAAGGCAGTTTAGCAGTCCCTGAGCAGCTCTAACAGAGGCAACGTCATGACACGCCACATCACCCAGAACTGCTTGTGTGTAACATAAATCACCAAAGACTGGCCTGGAAGAAGATGCCATCTATCCAAACTAACATACGCTGCTCTGCTGCTCGTGCCGTGACCCGCCTGGCCCCTGCGATGACTGCTCAGAGAGCTGCTCTTCTCTGTCCCTCTTCCCCTCCAGCCAAAAACCTACTGCTACAGGTAGGGCAAGATTCTGCAACCCTTAGGATATACCACTTAGAAAATGACTTTCTTTTCCCCCTGAAGAAACTAAGCATCAGCACAGTTCATTCTGTCTAGATTTACTTTTACATCAATAATCAGAAAACTCCCTGTACTCATTCAGGAGCACTGGACAGAGTATGAAGTTAAAAATAGATAATTATAGATAATCCTATTAAATGCAAGTCTTGCTTCTAAGAAACAATACAAATATTTATCTCTGTGCTGAGATACAGCAGGGCATGGGTAAGGGGTCTCCCCTTCAGAGAGTCAACTGGAATAAGCTAATACAAAGTTCTGCCACTCTCTGGACTATCTGCACAAGCAGCAAAACAAGGGGGACTGTCATTGCCAGAACCAGAACATATTTAATCTGCATATTTCCCCGAAATACAAGACCCATTTGAAAGAAAACAGCATAGGTTGTATCAAATTATTGCTGAACTTCATCTTTCTTTATGCACAGACCTGGTACTGCACACACTGACACTGCCAGCTACTTACAAACATCAGTTTGCACTCGGAGCGAGCACTTGTTCCCAGGGGAATTCACTCCAAGAGAAAATCCCTCCGAGTTCCCATTGACAGAATCCTCTGCAGCACATGCACATCTGTACACATGGATGCCAATATATTGTGTACGGTGCTTTTTCTGTCCCAAAGGACACTGGTGGGTGCAAGGGCTCCAGCAGGAGTACACTATACATGTTTAATTTTTAAATACAGTTTTGTTTGTAAGTAAGGGGAATCAAAATTGCCTAACTAGCTTTCTCACAGCACCTGAGTCACTGGGTAGCACAAACAAGGAGAAGGTATTCAGCAGCAGCTCTCCTAAGGGTAAATACTTCAAGAAAGAAACCGCAGGCAATTTCAGAGACATTTTGCAGTGCTGGTAGGAGCTCCTCTCCTTGGGGTTCTGGCAGTGTGAACTCAAGTGGGTGGAGTTAGCATAAATTATCAAGACTTTGTTGATAATGTATTAAACAGTGAAAGAAGAACCCATGTCTCCAGCTACTGGCAGCTATGTTCATAAATAACTTCTAGTTTGGTAGAAACAGCCTTGATCTGGAAACCAGGTAGGTGGTAACAGCATGCCCAAGACAGCAAGTTTTAAATTATACTGGTTCCTCAACTCCCTCCTTTTTTTCACCGGTAAATATTTATGCACTCTCACCCCTGAAGTAGAAAATCCCAACTGAACTGCAACAGCAATAGGCTTATTTCATATCAGCCACAGTACAAATCCAAGCCTGGGGTGAAGGAGATGATTTGCCATGAAGATAATCAGTACTGCCTCATTCCACAAGCATTTTAACTACACGATAACCTGGCCCTCCAGAACTATTGCTCCTAAACCCATATGATATCAACAGCACTTAGTTATCCATTAGAAAGGGGGGGGAAAAATACACTCAGCAGAGAACCCTTGTGACTATTGCTGCTTTCACACAGCCAAAGTACAGAGTATGTGCTCTGCGCTGCTACAGACAGGCTATATTACATTTTTTATTTAAAAAAATGCAAGTTTCACTCATGCTAATAACCACATTCTAGGCACTCTACCCGAAAATGCCTCCAGGATCACTGTCACATGAAGAATGGAATGCCAAATTATACTTTGTCTGCTTTCTACATTCTAGTGTAACCTATATAGTGTCATCTGATCGAAGGAGGTAATTAACCTTTCTCCATGCAAATACTCAACCACTTAAAAGATACCCAGTAATATACATATGCTTAAAAAATACACCAAAAATTAAAATGAAGTTGCGTTTGCTAAGTGAAAATGACATGCTTGTCTTTTTAAAATCATGCTCTACATTTTTATTAGCCATTGCTGGCTATGACCAATTGTGAAACAATTACATTCCTCCGAGATACGGAATTGTTTTAATATTCTATTTCTGAGAAAATAGGGGTTAAAAAAAAAAAGAAAGAAAAGGGAAGAAAGCATCTCTGAGGAGTATTTATCTGGGGGTGATTTATTGATAGTACTGACCTTTCAGATTCATCGAGATTGCTTCCAGTTCCTGTCGTTCCCGCAGTGAAAGCTGCTGTGTAGATAGTGGGGAAGGCAGGAGCGGCTCCAGTCCCTCCCTCCATGTTCACACACACACTCACACTCGGGCTCTGCAGGAGCAGCGGGCTGGAGGCTGCCAGAGGGGAGCGGGGGAGGAGGGAAGGAGAAAGGGCTGAGGACTGAGGTTGGGGGCCCCCCCCACCTCCGTTCTCCAGTCTTCCCCACCCCACACACGCACCCAGGCTCCTATTGAATGACACGGTACATTAACAGGATCCGCTGGCTCAAATGTCAGCTGTCCCGAGATCCTCTCACACACTGGATGTGACCCCCCCAAAGGTATATCTCGAGATGAAAAGCACAAAGCAGCTCGCAGCTCTGGGCTCCCATTCTGCCTGCCCTCCCTACCACTGATTCACGTTTTCCTGAGGCTGTTACAGCCATTTCAGCTGTAACCCTTTCCGAGCTGGAGGAGGCGGAGGAAGGAAAAGGAATTTCTTTGTCCTGTGCACCTCCTACCCCGTCCCTCAGATCCGTGCAGGGACGTTCTTACCCCTAAATAAAACTCCTGCAACTCTGATGCAAGTGACCAGTAAGAGTCATAAGGGCAGGAGTCTATTCCCAGTTCTGCCAACTGTATAACCTTGGATGGATCACATGAAGGTATTGGCTGTTTTGCTTCCTCCTTTTTGAAAACAGGATAATATTTACTGGGTTCCAAGAGGAGACTTGTAAGGCTGAATTAATTTCTGTGTCTATGCAGCCAGTTTTAAAAGGAGTGGTACAAAACTGGTATTACATTTCCTAGTTTATATGCTAAACCATAACTAGGAAATAAGCATTATTACCCAACTTCCAAATCCCATTAAAAGACTGAAATCTTTCATCAGACCACCACTGCAGCAGCCTAGATGATGATGCACCCGTACCAGGCAGTGAGGTCCAGCAAATACAGAGCACAGCTTGGATGATGGATGACTGGCTTCCAGTCCTGGCTTTGCCATTAGCACGAGGCGTGACCTTGATGGAGTCGTTTTAATCTTTCTGTATTGGTACAAAATGTAGAGCTATTCTCACCTCTGTAACTCAGCTCAAGATTTTATTATTATTATTATTATTATTATTACTGCTACTATTTGCTGAAGCTGTAGCTCAAACGTGCAGGCTGTAGTTTGTAACTAACAATATTAGATACTGCCTGGACACAGCCCACAAACTCAACATACCATCCAAAGGCACCTGATTTTGCATATAGTTCCTTTCAGCTCAGGAGGATTGCTGAGAATGTTCTTGGTGATCAGCTCTAAGTGCAGATTTCGGGTGTATGAAATATTGTATGCTCTTTGGACTCGGTGAGATACCAAACTGAGAAAGGCAAAAGACTTACTAAATAAAAACGCATTTGTTTAAAATTCAAGAGGAAAGGCTACACAATCCCAAATTACACAAAACAGTCAGTACAACTCTGTTTGGTTTCGGTTTGGGTTTTTGGGGGTTTTTTTTTAGTTTTAAATGGTTGGATCGATGTTGTTCGCTAAATACTGAATAACTGCGTGGCAATAACCTTGCTAATTATACCGAATGCGTAAGGACACAGTCACACCAACCAGTAGCTCAGCAGTTACAGGAGAGGGACAAGATGCAAGCTTGGCAAAGCCTGAGTGAAGTCAAACAGGTTATACCCGTTCTGTGCCTAGAAAGCCTGATGATTGTTTCTAAATCCCTTTCTCCCAATGCTAATTTTTCTTTGTTTCACCTAAACAGACATGCAGAAATGGGACAAGCTAAAGATAGAACTGCAGGGGAAACAACACACCCATTTAGGGAAAAAAACCCAACAAAACTATTCTGACTTTGCAACAGTCGCTGCTGGGCCTCAGGAACTGTCACAAC
>NW_010314698.1:53643-56061 GCF_000700745.2 Antrostomus carolinensis | reverse complement strand
CACCTCGGCCACCTCCACCTGCAGTTCCCTGTGGCAGAGACCAAAGCAGCCTGGATGGACTCATCTCAGGGACTGCATCCCTCCACTTGGGGGTGTGACCTCTCTGACTTGAGGGGGTAGGTTAATTCAGCTAAAGTCAAATTTCGTGACAGCAGAAAAACCAGAAGCACACTGCAAAAGTGATGGTGCTCACACAAGGTGATGGGGACAGAGCCAGGAACACAACTGTGTGGTGGTCCAGGACCCCAAAGCACTGACATCCATGAGGACACAAGGTGAGAAAAGCTGTGGAAATTCACCACTCGGCTCAACTACAACAAAATACTCTGTTGCACCCTGAGGTGACCACAGCTAGAGGATAACCCACTGCTTCAAAGAGTGAAGCTAAAACCCAACTCCTTAGCTGCTGGTCCAATTCAATCCACACCGAATTAAACAGTAACAAAGCAAAAACAAAGCTGTCATTTTATAAACAATCAAAGATAAAAACTCAACAGACACTGTCCACGCTGCATCTGTCGTGGTTCAAGGTCTGGTATTGTGCTCACTGGAACCAGTTAGAACTGCAGAGCAGATACGTTTCCCAGCACACAGGAGTTCAGCACATCCAGTACCGATGGCACCCAGGTGTTTCAGGCACAGCAGAATATTATACCCTGCTGTTGCTTTTCATACTTCTATGACATTATCACTGCCAACCATGCTGAGAGACCATCCCCAGCTCCTCTGTCTTCATCCCATACGACCTGTTGTCTTCACTTTGGCTGTAAATTCCCTCATCTGTTTTATTTGTAGAGTTTTCAGTACAGTACAGCCTTTAGTCAAGACTAGGGCTCTGGATTCTATAGTTAAACAATAGTAAGTATTTTGTTTCATGGCTAACAAGGATGCACTAGTTATAAGAAACACGGCTGTGCACAGGAGTGTCATGTTTTAAGAAGGTCTTTAAGACATCTCGTAGAAGACCAGGCTCAAAACCGTGCTACAGTCTGATGTGAACTAACACAGCTTTACTGCACATGAACTTGATTATTTCTGCTGGAGACAACTTTTGACAGTAATGGATGATTTTTCTCATGTAGACAAAATCTGGTCTCTAGTCAGCTATATTTTACCCTTATTTAGGGCTTAAATTATCATCATAATAGCAAAACAAAATTAAAATTTTGACCCAAATTGTGGTGTGGATTTTTTTTTAATTAAGTGAACAGAGTAGAATGATATCACTCACCGCAAGGTCCAATTTGCTGTTAAATTAGCAATAGGCTTGGAAATATTTTCTCTCTTAATCCTTGGGGTAACAGAGGCTAGTACAGAATCAAATTTAAGAACAAGTTTCCAATCTGGAAAGCTTCTTTATGACACAGTTGCACTCATGACCAACTTACTAACTTTCAGGTTGATAGCTCACAAGAACGATAATTAGATTTACATAATGATTCAGCTTTCTACTACTTAAATAAACTTTGGGAAACTGCACCAAGAACTCCTCTTTCAGACAATTCTCTCCTAACAAACTTCTGTCAACCACTTAAAGAATAAGATTATCCAACTTCAATAGCACTTGTCACCTCTGCCAATACATTCCCTCCTCCTTTGATAGATTCCCCCGAGTTTAAACACCATTCCATTTAAAAGGATAAAAATGCCAAGCAAGAGTGGATTTTAAATTTAACCTCTTTGATTGCTTGAGGTTATCTAGGCAAAGAAAGAGCAAGGATGCTGTAAGACAGCTTCCTCCCTTGCTCTTAGCCTAATTTTTCATTAAATTAAAAATGGATTGCAATTAATAATGTAGACATGACAAGATAATGGAGGACTGCTTTTGATTCCAAAAGCAAATTTTCTCATTAAATTATGAGAAAATATTTCAGTGTTGACATATATATTTTTTTGAATAAACGACTTGAAGCAATACCATTCTCACACTGTGCACTACAACCACAGTTTTACTAACGCAGCGCTCAGTGCACACTGAAGTTCAGGAAACACGAAGACCAAGTGGACAGTTAGAACCAAGAAACTAAAACATTTAAAAGCAAACCTCTTTGCTAGCCCAAGATAAGAACTATTTCATTGCTAATTGATGACACTGGTCACAAACTGCTCTCTACTGAAGCATATGACAGGACATTTGCCTTCTCTGAGCCACAGAGCACAGTCACTCATAGTCTGTTCAACCTCATGTTATATGAAAAATGGTTTTTTTTATAGCGGAAGGACTCAGTGAATCACAACATAAGAGAAAAACCAGACTGCAGTTTCTGACTGACAAAACATATGTAAAAGCCTTTCAACCTCTCACCACATCAGACACTCCTTTTGTATGGTTTAAGTTAAATGAATTTCTGAAGGGCTGGTATAAGCCATGCCTTCCCCACAAAGACAAGAGAAATGCTGAGCAGGCTGCAGCAGACA
>NW_010314698.1:44513-53614 GCF_000700745.2 Antrostomus carolinensis | reverse complement strand
CGCTCTCCCATAGAAGAACTGTGCTCAAGGCTCTATTTAAAATACAAGGCTATTGCCATTACTGCACACCTCCACAATTAATCATCTTCAAAGGCCATGTACACAGCTATGTATGAGTACATCTCCATGACAGTTATTGCCATGCTGAATTCCTTGGTATAGACCTTGTTCTTTGATGACCAATTAATCTATTACAGATACATCACTGATTTTTTACACAAAGAAACTGCAGAGTATATGTGGCTGTGGCATCAGGGGAAGGAGAAGAGGAGAAACAATTTAGGATCTCAATGAAATACCCAGCCCTGCAAATACCTCAGAGCAGGACTGCAAGAGGGCGAGTGAGATGTTGAGAGCAGGTTGTTCTCAAACTGGGTACCCAACGCAAAACAGCCTCAACTCCCAACAGCCTTCTGTTTGTTTGTTTTAAAGGTGTCAAATGCAATTTTTGTTACAACACAGGCTATTAAAGGGACATTCATCAGCACAGCTATTGCTAGAGATGCCAAGCAAGCGCACAGAACCAACAGTGTCCTACCTCTCCCTCCTAAACCCGAGATCAGGTTGAGCCACCAGTGTCAGCACAGTTGCTGTACTCGTGCAAAAGCCAGTAGCATTTGCCCAGCAGGACATGTTTTTATGACACTTCTGCACAACACTAATGAAGACTTTAACACACCCACTTTCAAACTGAAAACTTCTAAATCTTTCTTTTATCTGACTCTCATACTATAAAACTACATGTGCAAAACTACGATAGGACACTTACACTTCAGCTTGACTAGAAATACCACATGAAGAGGAAACTAAGGAGCAGCTACCTCGCTCTAAATCCTGCATGGGACACGTGGCATCTGTTTTTAAGTCACAAACTGTAATGTTTGCTGGTAGAATCCCTGCCAGGAGTAGGAGAAACAGGTATTCCCTGCAACTTACTGTTAGCGAAACCTTATTCCAAGGTAAAGAGGAACCAGCTTCGTGAAAGCAGACACTAAACTAGATGACTAATTGCAGTATTCCCACACTGCTTCTCTTCCCCCGTCAAACAGTCTGAGCAAGCTGCCGCTCAGTACAAGTTCAAGCTTGTACAGATGCTTTGCAAGGCTGTGTCAAGGTGTCTGTGCAATCCACCTGCTCCTATTCAGCACTGGCAGCACCTCAGCCCTCCAGGGAACAAGGAACAGGGCAGAGGAGGGAGCATGGACTTGAAACTGATTCCCCCCAAAGGAGTCTTGGACATGGAAAAAGAGAACTCTGCATTACCAAAGAAACAGCAGTGAAGGAGCTATGCTGAAGCTCAAGAATGGCTTGGAAGAGTTAGGGAGCCTGCTGATACTGAGGATGTCACCCTCATAGCCTTGTAAAGGGCTGGAGTTGCAAAGAGAAGCCAAAGAGCTAAGAGAAGTGGTGGGAAAACATAGCAGTATGGATAGGAGTGCTCCCAATCTTCTGGAAGCGGCTGTGCTCTGCTCCCAGAACTGGCAGGGCCCAGTTGGAACACTGCAAACCAATGAGGCGTGGTACCAGCTGTGACAGCGAGGGCTGGATACACAAAGGCTGAGAGCACACTTCAGCCTGGGCTTTGCAGAAGGTGCCTGCTCAACAGAAGGGACACAAATCAACAAACATGAAAGAAAGTGTATGTGTAATCTTTCAAAATAAGGCTGAAACTTCTCATTGCACAGGGACAGCATCTCATCTTTGCCTGCAGGGAGATTATTTGATCAGTCCCAGTTCTCTATCTGCAGTTTCTCCTACATTATAAACACATGAATATTCTGTTTTGCAAGTAATATTCATGGCAGTGTCATTCAGTGTCTTTCATTAACTACATTGATTCTACATCTAGAAAAACACCACCACCGAGATCCCAGTGACAGAGAAACTTTCTGCTGTGACTGGGGTTGGTTTTTAAACACTGGAGAAAGAGATAATACATGGAAATGTGTCTTACATTACCTAATACAAATGTTGCAAAGCAAGAAATGCTACTCCTACTCCTACCCCCAAGGAAGCCACTGGAGCTCTACGCTTTAGCTCATGTGCTGATGTTGAACGTAAGGATTAATTCTGGCTACTGTTGATAGATAAACATACACAGTATACATTTTTATGGTAATCTTCTCATGAAAAATCACTGATTTTATTTAAAACTGGACATCAATGTTTCCTGTTTAAAAATACATTATGTATTTTCTCAAAGTACAGCTGCTGGGATATTTTTTTTTTAGACACCACTGAAAGCTTTTTAACACAGAACACATTAAATGAGAATAAAATGGCTGTTTTGAACATGAAGAAGAGATTACACTTTTTTTCTTTCTCTCAAACGGAAAGAAAAGAAGATGAAAGACAAATCTAATTTTCTCTCATTACAATCCATTGATGCACAGATTTTTGTTAATTGCTTTCCTTATGGGTATAATCTAAATGTTTAAAACTAAAATAAACCTATGAAGTGCCACAAGAAAATAAAAGATTGAGAAAGAGCTCGGGGAATCTTTTAGCAAGTTTTTCATTATTTTTGCATGGAGAACAACATCCAAGAAGCCTGGGTGCATGTTACAGCAAGAAAACATAAAAGCACTATGGTCAGGGGAGAAGGACACAAAGAAAAGGATATTACTGCCCTGCTTTCCAGGCCCAGCATCCCCAAAGCACTGGGGTATTGGTTTGGTGGGAAAGGGAATATGAGAAGTTGTTAAATATATGTGCTAGAAAAATGAGCTGTAAGATGTACAAAGAATTCCCCTAAAAAAAATAATAATGGTATCTTGGAAGTAGTTCAGTGGTAATATATCCCAGAGTTACGAGAGCACAGCCATGGGTGTTTTGCACTTCAAGGTTTTAATGTCCCTGGCCACCAGGCCTCTGAACCACCCTTGCTGAAACAAACACAATAGTAAAGATTTAAGCAGATGAACTGGAAATTGCCCCCACTAGGCTAAAAAGTTGTTTCCTCATTAAGTTTCAAGAATTTAATGAGCATGTAAGGTGTAAAAACAGCAGTTAAAAGGCAAACAGACCTAGTCTCTCCCATCTCCACAAGGCACCATTTAAAAACATCCACCATCCACAAATCCACAGGTATCTAAAATTAAACACAAACTGGAAAATAGATTTAAAGCATCTTCTCAGTAATTGGAACTATGATTTCACAGCTGTAAGAAACTTCGTTTTGTCTTCATGCTCAAACTTTGAAGTAGAGCCTTGTGTACTACACATTCAGCATGTAGTAGCTGATTATTTGGTTATGGTTAAAAACAGTATTTTTGCACACATGCAATGCTTAATACTCTTTTTTAACATGTGGCTTTTAAGATGTGACCCCAGAACTCTCAATTTCTGTAAGAGGAATGGAGGGTGCGAGGAAATAAATAAAATCACTATGTTCAAGTCACATCTATAAAAAGAAACACGAGTGCCAGAACTACTGGGTGACAACTGCCATGGAGTAGAAGGTGAAT
This sequence comes from Antrostomus carolinensis, assembly GCF_000700745.2. NCBI lineage: Eukaryota > Metazoa > Chordata > Aves > Caprimulgiformes > Caprimulgidae > Antrostomus > Antrostomus carolinensis. Next base: position 50,147 of record NW_010314698.1, on the reverse strand, counting down.
CATGCCCTGGCATAGGCAGGCTGTAATTTGGTGCAAAGAAGTTATCATAATCAATATTTACAGATGAGTATTTTTATAAAAAGAGTGTACATTTGCCACAATAAGGATTTGGAGACTGCTCTTTGAATAGAAATAAAAGTACCAGCTCAAAAATGTTGCTATCCCCCTCAAAAAAAAAATCTTGAAACTTGACATGCAGATTGACATTTATAGTATGAAACTGAAAGGATGGGCAACAAAAACTCAGCGTGGAGGAGTCACATGCCCCTTGTGTTTGTTGTAGGACAAACTGAAGAAACAAAGTTGGAGAACCAAGTGCAATTATTTTATGATTTTACTACAGAACTTACTGTGCCAAGCGCTGTGCCAACAGGAAGACAGGTTCTGAGTCAGAGAGCTGCGTATCAAAAGCAGCCACTAGAATATAACCACTGGCACCACCATCCCGTAAGCCAGAGGTGACCACTCCATCACGGAAGCATTATACAACTTGTTTATAAATATCTCTGAAACATGCACTGCACTATTATGCAACTGTTAAACGTGTTCATATCGCCAGCGTGAAAACAAACACTGTGAAGAACTCCTCAGGGATGGATCTCTGGGAAGCACCAGATAGATTTCAAGTACACAAGTTTATTACTTGGACATTTCCGACAATTTCATGCTTTAACAGCTGTGATTAGTAAACCAAAGCTGGTGCCTCTGCAAAGGCTCACAAATTTGCAGTGACAGCCATATCATTTTCTCTACACCCTCTGTGTTATTATCTAGAAAGCAGAGAATAATTTTACAAAAAAGATTCTATTTTTTTTCTACAATAAACTTTCTAGAAATCAAGATACTAAAAAATATGAAAATTTAAACTCTACTGATGAAGTGCATCACAGTTTGACAACTAACTAGTTTTCATGCTTCTAATGCTCACTACAAGTTCTCCAGATAAGCTTTTGTTTATGGATTTGCTTTAAATATATAACCTAGGAGAAGGCCCAATATTTCCAAATTAAATCCAGACCATCCTCATAATTATAAATCACTGAAGAAAAGCTCGCAGACATGTTTTTACAGATCAAATAGGAGAACTCACAGCTGATTTAATTCAAATTGTGTTAGTGCCAAACACCCAGCATTTCAGAACTAGTAAATTGTGTATCCAATTATCACTTGTAGAGTTCAAGGGACTGCATTTAAATGAAGATTATGAAAATGAAATGGACTTGAAATGCCTTTTTACTAGAAAAATGAGTGTTGAAAGTGCCTCTAAATGGGGAGCAGTCTCTTCAGAAGGAAAAGCTCAGGCATGCTGAAACACCGTAATTTATGGAAAAATGCAACTGGGCAGGTTGACTTGGTGTAAAACCCACAGAATTTTATGAACCAGCACATCCCAAAGCCTCTTCCTTCCCCCGCGCTTCTGCAGTAAGTTCTTGCTCGAAGAGTATATACTGACCAACATACTGACCCTTTGTTACAGCTACTGAATTGCTGCCTTTTAAATGGTGCCTCTTAATTTAATAGTAAGGTAAATCTGATGCTACTTCCATGCTTCATTCAGCCAGAAGCCTTCTTTTTCTTTTCATAAACAAATTTAACTGAATAAAGCCTTAAAAACTCTTTCAGAGGCTGTAGGAATGATTTCAGCATCCCTGAGTGACCAGCCTCTGCTTTGTTGCAGCAGTTAATCTGCAGTTAATTCTAACTAGCAAACTGAAATATCATGTAATATTACAAATTACATCTTAAGCTTAGAATACAATTTTTAAAAGGTGAGATCAATTTAAAGAGATCCATGGGGCAAACTAGGGACAAAAAAGTTGCCAAATAAATCTTTAGGCAGAAGTTTCAAACAAGCAACAGTTATGTTCCTCAGTAATCTCACACCTGCTACCAAATATTTCCCAATATTGCTTCCAAAGCAGAAAAAAAGCACAGAAATATATAATGCAAAGAAGGTCAAATAAAAATCACTTGGCATAATTTTTCTATCACAGACAGGAGGGAAAAGAAGTGAAGGAAAATGCCTACAAACATTCCTGAGCTAAGTTCCTACCCAGCAGACAAACCCGATAGATCCGATTCTTTCGGTAACATAATCTGTCTATAACAACATCAACTCCAGGAATATTCCCAAGGCAACAAAAATAACGCCTGACACCACTTCAGAGATTGAGAGATAGTTCCTTCACTTCAAAGCCACTACAAGAATTTTATTCAAGCTTTGGCTTCGGTGCAGAAGTCGAACTCTATGCCTGCTAGAACAATGCACAAAAGCACATTTCAGATCACAGTGAAAGCACCGCATTCTTGGAGCTGGCAAAAAACCCTTTTTCACTCAACTTGTGCCAGGCAGTGTTTTTCTTCAGGAAGAAGATGCACAAAGAAATGCACAAAATGCTATAGACACAAGCTGAAACGGTGCATCAGCCTGGCTGGCTTCACTCATGTTACAGATCCCATGCTACTAACACAGGATTTTTCTTTTATCTTCACTAAAGCTTTTAAGGCAGACCAATGCAAATGCTGTTCTTGATGTGACTGCATTTCCATGCAGAGAACACACTATAAGCACAGATTTAGCCACAGATTTGTTCTCATATTAAAAACCTTTAAGGATTTCCTGCCACGTGATTTGGTACTTAATTTTGCCCTTTAAGGTGGGCTATATATGAGAACAGTACAAGGCTCAGTAACATCCTGGAGAATTATGTTTTATCATGTTTCTGGTCATAATCAAAAATATTTACTTCCTGCTCTGCTCCCCCACAAGTTATTGCTACCATATAAACTTGGCTTCTTTGATTTTTCATGCCAAACTTACCCATGCTGACAATGAAAGTGTCATATTTGGTGTTGGAAGGGTTTAACTTTTTCTTGTGACTTGATCTATTTAGAAAACATATAAAAGATGCAAGGGGTTTGGATTTTTTTTTTTTTTAAAGAATCCTACTGAATTTTTAAGCCAGCAATGATCTCCTTAACAATTTATCCTGAGTGTGTCACAATGCATGTAAGCAAGAACCTTTCCAAAATGATCCAAATTTTCAAATTAGTTTCTATAAAGTTTCATATATTTGTTTCTTTGTTGAGTATCACAACACTCCTACAGAAAGAAAACAGATGAAGAAGGAAGGCGAGGAACACTGTTGCTTCAAAATAACAATCATCAAAAACTTACAAAAAGAAGAAAACATTGCTCTTCTCCTAAGACTTCATCACAGAAACACTGTTAAAATTAAGACATAAGGCAAGCAAAAAAAAGAAAATCCAATAAAGTTATACAGAAAAAAGCCTTGTGTATTACTGAGAGACTGCAGTTTAATTTTCATATTTGCCTTGGAGCCGTGGGTTCTTGCATTATGTGGCATCTGAGTAGACAGACATCTTATTTCAATGTTTTGCAGTGTCCTCAATAGCCTGTGTTCCCCTACTTTCTCCTCTGCACACAGTTCTTCAAACTTGCAGCTAATCAAAAGAAATTTCTGGGATCTTAACTTCCATTTTTAGTGCTGGCCTACTTAAAAAAACAAAGGGAATCCAGCAATAGTAAGACATGCTTTTTTTTTAAAAAAAAAAAAAGTAAAAGGAAACAATATCCACGTTTCTCCCTTGATCAGATTATTGAGGCAAACAGGTTTACAGACTCCTGAGAGCTGTTAACAATTCACCCAGCCTGGTATGATGTATGGAAGGAAAGTGCTGGGGGAAAAAGAGGCAACCTGCAGCTAGAATAGATTTGATGTAACATCAAACCACATGCGTAGCCACAGCGCTCCGGGGCAGTGCTGGTGGGACACCTTTCTTTTGACTAAATTTCCGGACTCTTTCTGCCAATTCACTTTCATTTAATTCAGTTAAATTCTCTATCTGTGGCTTCCTGAACAAGCACGTATCTGTCAGATTCCCACGCTTCACTCATTAAGTCCACGGACTTGGCAAAGGCAAGAGTGGGATTTTTCAAAGCCCTTAGTTTCTCCCATCACACCAATCAGTTTCTCCAGTGACCAAGGATAAATGGCTGATAACTAAACCTTGACAGATCACATGGAGGCAGCTGACCTGGAGGAAATAAAGCCTTTGAGAAAAGGAACCGTATCCACATCATCAGTACACACTGGGTATTTCTGCAAAAAGGAAATAAGCTAAGATCTAACTCTGGCTTAGATTTCCAGTCCTCAATCTTCCTGACTTTTCCTATAAGCACTAGCATTAACTTTCTTTACATCAACGTACATCCAAGATGACTAGAATAAAGACTGAGTGACAAATTAAAAGAGAACACAATCTTAAGCATTACCTCAAGAATTAATCAGATTCCATCATCGTGGGATTTCACCTGGCTAGATACCACAGTGGGCTCAATTACTACTATGCATACAAAGCAGCCTGCATCCTAATTTTGGGGCAAATTTGGTTTCACAAAGACAACTAGGGGCTCCATCTGTTTTGGAAGAGTTCAAACTGTGGCATCTATAGAGCTCACCTGCTGAGCTCTTCCCAGCATCCTAAACTTCAGTGCAAGAGGAAAGGCTCTCTATTCTCAAATAACCACAACTGAACTGGCACCCAACACATCCAGGTGTCTGTTTTGCAGACAGAATTCCCAGTGAAGTCAAGCACTGTCATCTTGTTCTCCCTGTACTGCAAATCACTGGAAATTAGAGAAAATAAAACTATGGACTCTCAAATTTATCACGAGTGAAAGAACCAGGGATAAATGAGGTTCCAGTCCCTGCATGAGTTCTGCTGAGGAAAGGACACGCTTTCACTCATGGTACAGAAGAGCACATGTGCAGCACCCACATCTGTATTGCAGCTGTCGCCATCCCTTATGCTTTCTGCTGGAATTTCAGTGGTCTAACAAACGCATTAATTACAATTTAAAATTAACCTGCACTTGAAGGAGGGGCGAGGGGAAGGAAAAAATGATGGAGCAGGTACCCTTGGCAGCAGTCTTAAGGTCAGACATTTACAATTATGTGATCATTTTAACAAGGCAGCTTTCCTTCCTCTGAAGCATTTTTGTCCTCTGCACACTGCAGCTTATCCAACGTGCTCAGCAGTTCTATTTATATAGATGTGACTCACCTTAGGCTGCCTCAGACAATGCACCTCTTCCACTTTCTCTTAAAATAAAAAAAAAGAAGAAAAATAATAACAAAGGAGAAGTGGTGTGGAAAAAAGGTCTCTTTCTAAAGTTCATCCCAAAATATTGACAAGACTGTACAAACAATGCAATATTCATGGATCAGAATCCTCAAAACCAACGTGGGGGTCTCAGGTGAGCAGAGGGGAACTGCTAGACCAGAAACTGTCATCCTGATTCCACATGACACTGTCATATCCCTAGCACTGCAACAGCATCAGGAATGAGGAGATCCAGGACCTCAGCCACATGCAGAACATCATTTCAAAGGTATCTTCAATGGTCAGACAAGTTATTTTTTTACTCAAGTCCCTTACGTGAATTGTTCTGTTGTTTCATTGTTATATTGAAGACATTCCTTTAAAATAAGAAAAATAAGGAAGAAAGCATTGAAGCTTGGCTGGAAAGTTAGGTAGACGTGTCCCTAGAGATCTCTCCTCTAAAGTCTGGGAAAAACAGGCTCTAATCTTCTCTGGTACTCCATAGAC
>NW_010314698.1:29767-44488 GCF_000700745.2 Antrostomus carolinensis | reverse complement strand
ATTCCTGTGAGGGGGTGTGGGAGGCAGGGAAAAATAACTTCTCCAGATTCAGTCTTTCTACAATGCCTAAAGGTAAAAAGGCATCAGATTTCTCTCACTTCTTCAAATTCTACCTTTTTTTTTTTTCTCTCCTTACTTAGCTCACTCTTAGCTGCTCCCTTCTCTCAGTTCCCTGGAACACCCTCCACATGCTTCCTCTCCACTACACCTCATCCCCTTTGGCCAGGCAAAATTGTTCCAAGACTGTGGCAGCTTCCTCACACCAGTCTCCCAGTCTTCACTTCCCAACAGCTCTTTCCTCAAAACAGCTCCTCATCCACTGTACAGCAAGGAGGGGATTTTATCTCTTCTCATCTGGGTACCAGGGTTGGAACAGCCAGACAGACTCACAGCCACCAAAATGGATGTTGCAGTTAATCAGTGCTGCTTGACTACATGTCATTCCTTCTCCAGAAGACTGCTTGTGGGCTCAGTTTTAAGGATCTCCATTGAAACTGGGAGTCACAGAAAGTCATAATGGCTTAGGAACAATTTACTGATTCGTTATCAATACCAGCAGTGAGACTGATTTGATAAACATCACTTCCCAAGTAAGCAGTTCTGGCAGAATAAAACAGATAACTCTCTTATCCTGTCCTCTATCATGCCCCAGCTATTTCAGTTAATTGCAGACGATACATCATCTACAGCAATGTCTTTTGTTTATAAAGTGTCAACTGCATGCTTGTAAAAATCCCTTCTTCCAATACAAAAAAAAAATTTTGCTTTTTTGTTTTAAAGCTCAATGCAAAAAGATCAATTTCTTCCTTTGTGCAGACCTAACACCCCAACTGGCAAAACTTAATAGTAATAGTCTCCACTCAGAAAAGGCTGAGTTGTTCTTCCCGCATTCCTCAGCTGTAAGTAATCTTATGTGAACCACTGGGAAAGTAGTAAAATCCAGCTTGTCCTCATATGCAAACATGAACTGAAATGTCAGCATTCCTCAGTGAGGGCCAAAGGCAGAAAAGCTGTTCAGCACAGAACATGGAGGTCTACGTGCAGTTAAGTATGTGCTGAAGTGCTTCTGTGAAGCCAAGGGCCAACACAAACCTCCTACAGAGAAGCCAGTTCTCCTGGTCCCTGTGTGTTCTAGTGTGAAATGCAGTTTTCTTGGATCCCGAGACTCCCACCCTAGAAGGATCCAAGATGTGCTCTCCTGTTTCAGGCCTGCCAGGTAGCATTGCTAAGTGAGCAGCACAGACCTAGAGGAACCGGAAGGAAAGGCTCCTCTCCAGCAACTCTTTCATTCCCATCCTTTTCAGAAGGATGGAGGGGAATTAAAGCTCTCACATCATCAGAGCTATTGAGAAACCAGAAGGTACTCCAGCTACCCGCAGACTCCCACAGAACACAGGAAGATTGTTTTGGTATAGAAACTGCACAGGACGACCTTGAATTTCCTCCTAGGGTGCAAAACTCATTTAAGTATGCCTCACCTCACACTCGCTCTGACATTTCAAATGCCATCAATAAGATGTCCTTACTGCATTTGGTTTCAATAGGCAAGTCCTATGAATGGAAACTGAATCAGGGCAGAGTCAGTTAAACAAAATTTTTGCTTTGCTGCTGCCTAATTAGATGATGCTGACTAATCCTCTGCATTACTTGACAGTGAAAGGAACCCAGCAGGAGTGTTTTTAAAGAGCTAAAAGCCATGAATGATTTCCTTTTACTCAGAGTATTTCTCTTGCACAAGTTGCTTCCATCAAGTGTTCTTTTCTGAGATTATATCCTCCACAAAATGCCTCTGTGGCCTACAGCGTCAGAAGTTCAAAGAACAGCATAAGGAAACAGAAAAGATGAAGAGAAGAAAAAGCTGGACACAATCTCCTACAAAATTTTCCATACAGAAGGGACTACAAGGAGAAATGATTTGCAGGACTGGCCTCTTGACCTACCATTAAGTAAACAGGGACTCTAAATTTTTGCTCTCCTCTTGCAAAAATATAGACATGTGGCTACCTAACCATAACGTAGCCCCTTACCAAATTCACCAAGAATTCCTTGTGGGTTTACAGTGAGACACACGCAAGCAGCCCTTGCAAAGCTCAACCCCACACTTGGAGAGTCCTGTTGGACTGAACCAGACTTAAGACTGATAAAAATTTAAATCTAAAGTGTTCTAGTTGCTTTTGTTTCCTCTGAGATCTTGCTGAACCACAGCTGCAAAATACCCAAGTTGAAAATAAAAAGGCCATAGACTGAACTATTTGAGGAGGGGAAATAATTATCAATCTTTTTCTGAAGCTTTAACAGAATGACATCATCAACTATCTCATTATGTCAATCAGCTCCTATGGCAAGGAGAATTCAACTGCTCAAGCCTTCTTTTTATCTTCCAAGCTCAGCTTGTTAAATTACGATCAATTAGGAAATATCAAGACAAGGCAAACAACAATAGAAGCCCAATCAGCAGGGGTCATTAAGAGGGCACTGTTTAGGAAATTAGGTTCCAGAGGCATGCCAGTATGTAAAGCTTCTCCATTTTCAGTCATGGCAGCCGAAGGAAAACAAATGCACTTTATAGTTGGTGAGTTTTCAATAAAATTTGAAGTAAAATTACCTCAATGCTCCAATGCTTTGCCTTTCATGATGTAGATTTCCCAAAATTGCTGAAAGGTAAAGAATGCTCTTAACTTACAGCCTAACCTCTTCTGTGACTTGAGATACACATCAAAAACTGCTACCTACTGTTTGCCATGTAGGTGTAAATCTAAAGAACGTTAACAACATACTTATTGTGCTCATAACTGGGAGAAATTCAACCCTCTGCAGTCAGGATGCTCAAGGCCTCGTGTACTGTATCAGGTTCATGTCAGCTGCAAGTTAAAGACTGAGTGCTACATGTGGCATCTTCTTTAGGTTCCTGTATGTCCATCTTGGGTTGTATTAGAAAGTTCTTCTTAGGAAAGGATAATTTTTGACCCACAGCTTTGTCATTAAAACTAACTCAACATAAACATCCTTCTGCTCAACAGTGCAGCTCCTGAAAGCTGTACAAGGTCAGATATGCCTCCTCACTTTTATCACAAAACCAGGTCAACAGAACCTCCTACTTACTTCAATTACTTACCAACAGCTAATCCAGTGGGAGCAACACCAGGGCTGCAGTACTCACTGAGGACAGATTTCAAAGTCTCAGCCTTACCTGAACATGCAAGTTGGCTCAACGATTCTCTTACCAATGATTATGCAGAAACTGGGGTTAGTGACAGAGGAGAGAACAGCAAGAAGAGACATTTGGGTTTACAGAGCTCCCAGGTTTGTTGAAACCCCCTTCTACTTACACTGCAGATATACTTGGTCAGGAAAGAGAATGAGCAAACCCAAATCCACATAGCTATTTTCAAAGTGCAGCTGCTTTCAAAACAACTTCTTAGGCATATCTGCAGGTAAGCCTCTACATTGCAGGTAGCTTTTTAGATCTCTCATTTTTGTTGGCTGACAATTTAACAAGTACCTCCTGCAATAATGTTAAAAAAATGTAGATGCATACATATTCCTGCATACAATTAAAACAAGAAATAGCTCCCACAAAGGACACACATGCAGGCAGGTTAAACAATAGTGAATGCAGAACAGCTGAACCTGAGGAAATGTGCAGGCATTCAGTCAGTCCATAAATGCAGAAGATACGCTGCCAGAAAAAACTTTTGCTCAAGGTCACCGGTGAAGTTGTTTTAATATAATTAATTCAATAGCATTTAGAATCATTTCAAAGCAGTTGGCATAAAGCCCTAATTCCCATGAAGCACAAAAAGAAGCCAAGGACTGTGCATCACCACAAACAAAAATACATTACACCCCTAGCTGGCGTTAGCCACCCTGGGAGAGGGTTAACCAGATTCTGCTGACTCACCAAGGCAGCTCAGTCATTATCACCTCCAAACAGGGTGGAGAACAAATGTCCCTTCAAAGTCAGGAGCCAAAATGCAACTTCAGGGGATAAAGAAATTAAAAATAAAGGAATGAATTAAGTTTAATATTAGCTGTTTTCTACGAGAGTCGATAGCATGTCTCCCCCCCTTAGTACTCAGGTGATGGCACACAAGAACAAAATGGAAGAACAGCAGGGAGGGGAGGATGAAACACCTCAGAATGTACCTCAGACTGAACCACATTTAATAATTCCATTGCATCTTATTCCAAACTACATGTGACCTATTTTAGGCCTCATTCCGAGTTGACTATAATTAACTGTAATTTGTACAGATTTCAATTTAATACATGAACTGACTTGCTAAAAAAAGAAAAAGGAAAGAAGCGGGGCAATTTCTAAAGTTAAAGTAAAAAGTCAGAAACTAATTTTTAAGTTAAACCATCAGACAAAAATACATTGTATATCAAGTCTATATATTAGTCTCTCCAACATAACTCTGAAGTAAACATTTTGAACAGGTTTTTATGCTGTCTCAGACCTCGGCACAAGGACAAAAAGTAATTTTGTACTATGAAAAACTTTACTTCCCCTTCAATAAAAAAGCATGTTTTAAAATTTGGTTGTTTTAGCACCAAGTGAGACTGTTCTATTTCAGAATTGATTCTTGCTTTGTAATGCATCCTTAAAAACTTTCTGCAGACAACATTACAAGAATAGATGCACTGAGTTACCTAAGGAAGAGACTGAGTTACCTAAAGAAGAAACTGAAACAAAAACAAACATTCAGCTGCCAAAACCCTACATGGCTACACACTTCATCGACCTTCTAAGCTTCTTCATCTCCATAAGCTCCTCACACACTACACCCCTGAAAAGTGTCTCCCACAGCCTCCCTTCCCCTACACACCAACCCCGGAAAGAAAAAAGCACTTGACATCCCAGCCTGTAGTTCAGCACAAGGCTCACCATGTTATTCAGCTAACTTTCCCCAGCAACATTCCCTTACGGGGTGCTTGGTCACGGAGAAAAAGTGAGCTATGGGCTGAAGGAGGGGGTGTGAGTACAGCAGCGCTCTCATGGCCCCTAGCTCCAAGTTACCGTGACACCTACAGAGGAAAAAAAACCCAACATTAACCGAGTGTAGAGCTCATGCTTCTCTTGGACAGGGACAGAAGATTCTGTCATGAAATCCTCATATGAAATTGAGCATGTCACTTTTTTCCTTTGTCCCCATCTCATCTGCAAAGAGGGCTGTCATGACTTCCCTACTTTACCTCCTTACCTTGAGAGTCTTTGAATCAAGAAACCATGACTGAAACAAGGACTTTGCTGTTCTATGAACCATAACTTTGTTTAGGTTCAAATGAGATCTCCACCCTTGGCGAGATGTACTTATTTTCAGTCTCCCATTCTCTTCTCTCCTGTTTCCTTACTCAAGGAAACACAGCCATTTCCAGCCTCCCCTTCCACTGCCAGCCCCAGTGTCACACCAGATCCCAGGAGTGAATACAAATAGAAGAAAGTTCTGTCTCAGAAACTCTCACAGACATTCCCCTAGGAAAAAAACCAAGAATAACTTCTTACTCATTTATATCCAGGCCTTCCTTTTCCTCTCCCTCTCAGGCACTCTTATCTATGCTACAAAATTTTCTGTCTATGAAGGTGAGTTATCACAAAAGCCCTTTTATAGTCATAAAAAAACAGAAAAGATAGAAAAACAGAAATCTACCAGGATTTTAATTAGAACTTGGCATACTGTACATTGCCAAATGGATAAATCTTTCTGCCCTACATCTCCCATTTGTTACTGAAATGACATTTCTGTGCTTTGTACGCCTCCTTAGTTTGAAACTTTTATTTCTCTGCTAACTTTTTAAATAGACAGCAGTTTGTGGAGCAAAGAAGAGTAAGCCCGTGAAATCTTTTGTAAGGAAGGAAAGCAAAAAACCTCCCAATGCCCTTATCTGTATCAGCACCTGCGAAAAAACACCCGCTGGATTTCACTCCAACACATCTCTTCAATGAAGATAGCCACATCTGCTTCAAAACTGAGTGTCAGACTCTTGCCAAAAGTTTTCCTGACTAATACTGCAAAGCCTGGCTGTGAACTGAGCTGCAATGACATCAAACGGAAAGCGAGTCTGATAGTTTTGCAGTGCTGTCTGGCAAGCTAGAGATGAGGGATGGAAAAAATGTTGGAAATGGAACTAAGGAGCAGTAGATGAGGCAACATTCAAGTAGAGGAGAAACCACAAAAGCAGTTAGACATTCTGACTTGACAAACTTCAGGTGAAGTAACTTCAAGTTGACAGAGCAGAAATAGTCGCTGATGTTGTAAAAACAGAGTTAGGAGTACCTGGAAGTATTAACTTTCCCCAGGTTCTTGTCATTCCTACAGCCAAGACAGAACTTTTTTGCCTCCCTGCAATTTAAATTGCACCCCGTTTGCATTTGGCTTCCAAGAAAATTTTGTTCTAATTCAGGAGAATAGTCTGTCTCAGATGAAAGTGAGTTCCTAGCGCCACAGCAAAGGCACATGCAACTTCCAGCTTGCAGAGTGTTTAAAACAAAGCCTTTGAATTGATTCCAACATTAAACAAAAAAGGCAACATCCAGTCAAAATGATGCTAAGGAGAACACACAAACACAGTCCAGGTAGCCATCAGTGAAGTATAAGATACAGCAGCAGCAAAGTACTGCAGAACTATCACAAGAGGTTTGGGCTCCAAAGAGTCCACATCTACTTAGCTGTGGGCTGAACTGCGTGCCAACAAACTACTAGGATGGCTGTAAAATGCCAGAGGATGCACACAAAGCTCTGTTAGTTTACAGAGTGAGTTAACTTCCAACACACTGCAAGTGAAGACAAGTTGAAAGAGAAGATTCAAGTGAGAGACAACACAAGGCAGGAACAGCTGTATGACCCCAGATGTGCCCTACTTCTCCATCAACAAAACTTCGCCCCCTTGCAGCAACTTGTAACGCAACCAGACTGTGAGAGCGGATCTTTCCTACAGCGCCGAGAGCTCTGGCAGCAGTTCACCATCTGGTTCCGTTTCTGCTCTTTGCCTCCACATCATCCCACTTAGACACAGTAGTAAACGTGGTTTGGCTGAATGGTGTCACTGAAACATCCACTTCTATTAAAACTGTCATCCCAAAGAAATAAGAGCATGTGGCCATAAGGGGAGCAGGAAGCAGTAACACAAAAACATCAGAGAAGAAATACAGTGCTGGAACAAGAAAAAAAACCTCAAGGGAAGAAAACAGGATATAGAGATAGGAACCAAGGATTAAAAAAAATAACAGAATAGTTCTTTCCCTCCTTGCTCACTCTGAGAACCATGCACTGTAACATACTTTCTATGCTTGCCTATAGAAGCATTTAATCTAAGGGGTGGTAGGTCAGAATCACGCCTTTTCTGGAAAATGCTACTGATTGGGCTTTATCCAAAATGAAAAGTGTTAATTGTGTACACCAGCAGTAGAAGCAGCAGCAGTCGCTGTCATCACCATTTTCTACTACTCCTCTTTGGTTTTCAATTTTTGCTGCTGTGGTAGCAGCTATTTCTTACCACCAGTACCCCTAAACGATAAGGATCACTCTTGTTTCTGACCGTTTTCCTATTTGTGCAGTTCCCCCCACCACCCCCAAACACAGGGCTTGTGGCAGGGTTTGTTTACTAAAGAATAATGACACTTGAAAAGGACCACTACTGAGAATGAACCGGGGATTTTGACCTTCTAGTAGCATCCGCATCAGGATGAAGGCTTCTGTTAATGATAGCAGCTATTCAAAAAGCAACCTTACTGTTCAGATGCCCAGCTTCAATCACTGGCAGTTTTGCTGTTCTGACAGTTGACCAAACTAGCACTGCCTGTTTTGAATTAAAGCTAACCCCCTAATCTCAACTGAGATAAGATTCTTATCTTGCCAGCCCTTAGAAATTCTCAACTCGTACGCACATAACTGCTCTTTCATTTAAGTCAAATCAAGTTTGCAGCTATTTTTCTATTCTACAGAGATTTACATGTCATGCAGCAGCTGAAGCATTGCAGAACTCAGACAATAACCATGCAAAATAAAAGGTGCCATTAATTCTTAAACATAAGGTAGGTCACTAAAAAGGCTTCCTTTTTGAACATCACAGAAAAATAAGATGTTCTTCCAAACTGATCATGTGGTTTTCAACAAGCATTGTGCTCCAGATTTTGCCCAACCAAAATGCAAGCCACACTGACCGCATCACTGAAATTGTGGCCAGAAAATGGAAAACATTCACTTTCATGAGTGCAATCACAGGAAATAATCATCCATTAAACACAGAGACATAAACAACAACATTGCACTGTTCAGAACTGTTTTGACTTGTCACAGCCTAAAGAGTTTCTTTCTTAATGAAATAGATCAGCTGAACTCTCAGTAATTACACAGATTCCCTGTTATGTTTTTACCCATGCCTTCCCAATAAATAAAATGGCTGAAGCACTCTGATGTACTTACTCCTTTGAATAAAGGAGGCTGGAAGCTGTAAAACCAAAGGAAAATACCCAAATACGCATGGCATTGTAAAAGCCATGGAGTCAAACACAACAGAGATGTTACCCAAGAGTGGCATCACTTCAATCCTCCTACAGATTTCAGCTACTCCAGTTTAAAATACTAATAAACAAGACCAGCCCCACCTTCTGAAAGTGTGTGGGGGGGGGGCTGGGCTCAAAATTCAACTTCATCTTGAATTTTGAGAGAGAAGAAAAAAAAAGAAAGGCACTGCTACTACAAATGCATCCCACCCCAGCATGGAAAATTAATACCAAGAAAAGTTAAATCCTGTGATTAATCTTTGTTATACTTGCCCAATACCAATCACTGAACTGCAGGATAGTTATAAAGTCACCTTCACTGAACTTCAGCCCCTCAGATAAAGTAATATACATCAGAAATTACTGAATGCTCGTAATTCACTAACTGCCTTTAATCTTCAGCTCTAACTAAACTCTGGATTAGGTTTCAAGGCAAAACAAGTTCTTGCCCCAACAGGTCTGGCACATTCGGAGAAACCTCCACTATCACTCTGTGATGGCTTCTTCATGAGTATCTGGGATTGAGGAAGAAGTGAAAAGAACCAAGCACAGCCATTTTAAAAGCATTTCATCTGTTTCAATGAGAAGGCCAATTTTGCCACACAGTCTGCCTGCTGACCTGCTCCTGGGAAATGCTGCAACCTGACTTACACTCAACCACCTTCTCAGCTCTTCTTTGCAGCACACTTCAGCCAAAGGATGCTCAGAGTTGAAAGGAAAGAAAAACAGTGTCTCTGCTTGCTGGTTTGCTTTTGTTGCCAAACTTCACCTATGTAAATTGGGGCTATAAACACAACCTCAGTTTATATGAGAGCAATCACACCAACAATTTCAATCACATCCCAGACCCTGCAGTCTCACCAATTTCTTCTCAAAAGGGGTTCAAGAGATTTTCAGAGCTCAATACGAGGTAAAAGATCTCCTCTGAGAGGCAGAGGAAAAATTAAGCATTGATTAGTTATGAAATCCTGTAGCCTTTGTGCATAATGTTTAAAAACATTTTTTAACCTGCAGCAGTGTTCAGAGATACAGGGATGCTTCTTTTTATTTTTTGAGCTACACATATATTACTATTTGTGTCAGAAATCTAAGTGCAAGTTATTCAACCCTAGATTACATTTATAGTTAATGGGAAAAAAAGCCTGACACCACTGCTCAGGGGGGAATTAATCTTATGCTAAGGGAAGCATTAATGACAGGTCAGCTTTATCACCCTTGAGAGGTGCTTATTCATCTGCATCAGCTACAGGAGGAAGCCCAGACACAGCCACCCAATTTTTAAACACACGAGTTGGGACAGATGAATCCTGGACAACGACTGGAACATTGTTAAAACCTCAGGACAAGAAAAAAGGTCACTTTAAGTTCCTCATGCAGATGTGGCTGAAATAAAGGAGACAATTGTAGCTAGAATTAAGGGGGGGAAGGGGTGAGGAAACCAACCCATCAGTCCCAATTTTAAATAATACCATCAGATCATAGTCATCTTTAACTAAGTTTCGGGAGTTTTCTTGTTGGTTTTGCTTTATAAAAGTAAGTTTAAGAAGCTTCCCATTTAGGCTCTGAAGAGCTGAATCAAGAGGATTCCAGACACAGTAGCCTTAGAGATAAAGAAAAACAAAGTTTTGCAGAACAATTTGTCTGCATAAAGTTAATTCCAGCACAGCTGCTATGCTGTCAGATTTGGTTATCAAGGGAGAAAACCCAGCTCATTCTTTGCCTTGAAATACTGTCCTTAATCCTAATTGTGAACTGAAAGTGCTCTCTTCTCCTAACTAATGATGTGTTCTGCTGTGTAATAGCCTGTTTGCATTTAACAAGACATGTTAATCAAATATCACCAAAGTTTTCAGGAAAGAACCAATAATTGACATAATTTGTGTATCTTGTTTACTTTATATACCAATATTTACTTTGATACTAAAAATATTGATTAGTTTTGCTCCCATCTGACTAAAGGGCAAATAGCAGTAAGTCCACAAATGCTTGCTACTCTGCAAGATGTGAGTCAAGAGTATGCTGCTATCCTTTAGAAACATCCCTCTAGCTGCTGTCGGATACTCTTTAGACCCGTTTATACGCAGGCTTCTTAAACACTTTCTGGATAGCACAGGTATCCTTGTGAATTTGAGTGAAGCAATAAAGCCACAAAACAGCATTTGATGATGACTCTAAAAAACAGCTAAAATTCAATCCTTGCCATTGGTGGCAGGTGGACATTTACCACAGCAGCTATGAGGCAGCAGTTTCACCAGGTGAGGTGGGAAGCACAGCAGTAAGTTATTCAGCAGCAACAGATGCCTTTGAGGAAGCATTACCTCATTCTCCTCCTCCTCCACATTCATTCCCAACTGGAATGATGATATCAAATCCACACTATTCATAAAAGACAACAGACAAATGAAATGCCAACATGCATACAGCACAGGAATGGCAGGGAGACAGAGGAACCTCTCCCTCCTTTTTCAAGACAACACCCCTGATTCCCACTGGCTTTCTCTCCCTGTTGAAGAGCATCTACACAAGAGCAAGATATTGAAAAGAACACAACAAAAAAAACTCCAAACAAAAATAGCCCCGCTAATTTAATATGTAAAAACCTCACATAGAGCAACTCATTAGAGAAAAAGCACTTTATGGCACCTTAGAAATAAAGGGAGATGCTTTTTAAAGCACACAAGGGCCACAGAGGTTTCCTTTTCCCCTCTCCTCCACACCTAATCTCTCTCAGTTGTACACTCTGTAAACACAAGAGCTTCAGAATATAATGAAACAATTGTGTTAAGGAACAAATTTGTTCTTTTGCTTTATTAAAATAAAAAGGCAGAAGGAGAAGGGTTTGAAACGGATTCCAAGATGGGAAAGCAAACCAATATTTGGTCCCAAGTCCTCCTGACAGCACATTTTTCCTGCAATGTGCAACCAATTTCTTGTTTCTCCACACATCCTCAGTACTGCCACACAGTTGGGTAGAAGCTACACCCAGGTGCTGAATCTTTTGCCCCGCTGAACCTGTGATGTCAACGTTCCCATTTACACACAGCTGGAGAAGGGACTTAGAACTTCAACAGTGGTATTACACCATGGGTGGGGAACTCACAGCAGCACTAAAAAACCTGTTACAAACTTCCGCAGGATAAATGATCTCAGCAGCAACTAACTCAAAACGCCAGACATCAAAGCCTGTTGACTGACAAATACTTGGTGGAAGAACTACTCCCCAAGTTCACAGACATTAATTTGTAACATTCCTGACAGAAGGCAAAACCACAGGTCTAGCAACAAAAGGACTTTTTTTGATCATATCAAAAAAGATATCCAGAGAGTAGCACAGCCCACCAAAACAAAAATGGTTAAAAGAAAAATTGACCAATTAAACCACAAAGTTGATGGGAAAAGAGCAGGAAGAAATGCAGGAAAAGGTCATCCTGCATTTTACTTGTAATAGCAGAAGACAAACAAAAGCAATCATTAAGAAAATGCGGCACTCAAATTTGTAAGAATTATTAAATTAGCTCACTGTAGTCTTAGATTACTGACAGGAGGGGTTCCCTATTAATTGATAAAGCACCCTAACTCAAAGACAACAGTGAAAAAAATGTACACCAGGCTTTTAAGTAAATGCATCTTATATCCATCCGCTCCCACACATCCATGAAGGCCAGAAAACAGAGCAACACAGTTCTGTGGCTAGAGTAACAGCAACTTAAAAACAAATAAATAAAACAAAGCAGCCAAGCAACAGATTCTCTTCCTGATAGACACAACACAAAATATCTTCAGTTATAAATTGCTTTCATTTTTCAGAGACCCCTAAAAGACAGGTCCTCAGTGTTATTTTAGCCTCTTATTGCAAACTCATGCTCAATTCCTGTACAATTAAATACAACTAAGGGATTTGATAAGGTTCTTGAAATATATGATATAAACACACTGAAGGGACCCAGCACTTAAAGAACCACCATTCTTCAGGCACTTCTCAAAGATGAGGCGCTCACTCTCAGCAACAGCAGTGCCCATAATGTAGCCTTGCTGTTCACATCTACATTGGTGTGTCTATGTGTGCACGCAGCAATTGCTTTTTTCAATATATAAACAAAACATGGGATTCAGTGTGGGCACAAACATTTATAGAAATTGAGGTTGCATTTAGAAAACCCTTATCTGCAATTATCGCATTCTCGTGTCCTACACATAGACCACATTCACACATACAGTACACAAACCTGTTCCCAAACTCATCCATAATTACATCAAATTGCTATATTACAAAATTCCAGCTTACAGGTTTCATAGTTTTTTAATTTAAGGCTAAGCTAAAATGAAAAAAAGAAACAGGTACGTATTCACCACCCAGAGCTGTATTTACTGCTCAGATGTTGAGCATTTAGTTAGAGAACATCCTTCCTATCTTTCAAAATGGTAGAAGTAAAAAAGGATGTTTGAGGAAGTAAGAAGTTCAAAATACCTCCTAGGGGAAAAAAAAAAAAAAAAAACAACCAAAAACCAAACACAAATACTACTTCATTGATTCACCTGAGAATCAGAACTTATGTCATTTCCAGACACCCACATTCAAGCCATGAATCATCACATTTTCTGGCTGAAAGCCGGAGCTGATGTTCCAGTTACTATGACAATAATGATGTCTCCGTGCTCCATAGTCTTACATGTAAAGGTATTCATTCAAAAATAAACAAACAGTTTATAGGGGGTGGAGGGAAGTCTAGGTGAGATGATGCTTAAAGAAAGCACTTCTCAAAAAATGCTCATCTACAATTCAAAACCTGCTGAAAACACAACAAGTCAATGCACCACAGGAGCTATTTCTGCAACAGGACAACTCTGAGCTTCCTGAGCGCCTCTCTCTGTAGTAAAACCTGACTTCTGTAGGCTTCCCCTGACTGCCCCGGGAGCCTTCACCTCTGCTAATGGCAGCTCATGCAGAGGAAAGGTTATTTTTAATTTTTTTTTTTTTTTTTTGCTTGAACATCTGTTTGCTTCTCTCCAAAGGATACACTGTTATCCACATACATCCTGACCCAGCTACTAATCTTTATTAAACTGTTTCCAAATTGAAAATCCTCAGCATCACAGGAAGAAGAGACAGCAACTCCTACTCACTCATTGTACTTTAATAAAACATCATGCCTATTCTGGTATCCTCCCTTAATTTTACAAGAAAAACTAAAATAAGCTCAATGCACAACTGAAATATATGTATGGCCCTCTGCAAAAAGCATCAATGACATTTCAACCCCCAGATGTGATATATCAAGCCAGACCCTGGAGGAAACACAAAGCTCTGTCTTTTCAGAGAGAATTTTGTCTGCTATGAGAGGGCTTACAGACAGTCATACACCAGATCAGGTTTTTAAAAAGATTTCTGCTAACTTCAGCGATGTTAAATCAAACCCACAATCGCTCAAGATGAATCTTATTCAAAAAGACAACTTTGACTTTTTCACACAACTGGTAAGTAGACTAGGAAGTTTGCAACACTCACTCAAAAGCAGTTCTTGAAGGATTTAAATTCTGTATTAAAGTTATGCTGGTCTTGCACTAATGCAGGGATGCTCCCCTTAATCACAAGTCTTCAGTCTCGTCCCTGCAACCTCACTTTAAGTTCTCTGTAACTACAGCAGAAACAGTATCTCAGAAAGCACAGAGGCAGAAGTAAAAACACGCATGCTAGGAGCACGACATGGTGGCAGGCACACAGCCCACATCCAAGCGTGTGCCAACAGTCAATGGGAACAATAAAAGTGAAAGAGAAATCTGACAATTCCCGTTATAGCCCATATCACCATACTGCATGGGAGTATCACAGCCTTTTCAATGCACTTATCCCAGTCGGGCAACTATACGTTATCATCCCTGCTGCTCAGAAATGTCCGCAGAAGTGCAGTTTCTTATCTTGGCAACAAAGATAACTTGGGCAATGGAGTAACCCAGGTTTAAAATTAAGGCCTCATTTATCTGAAGTGCAGGGGCCACAGTTCATGTCTCCTTACAGCAGCAGACAGCTTGGTAATTAAAAAATATTTCTGTCCATCTCCTTCGGAGTATTTTTAACACACCAGTGAACAAAGCACAACAGCGTAAAGACTAATGGATCAAAATTACCTGTTAGTGTGTTGCCCAACTGACAGAAAAAGCACGGCACTCACTCATTTCTCTGAGAACAAACTGAGCTACGTGGTCTGAGAACTGCA
>NW_010314698.1:24104-29736 GCF_000700745.2 Antrostomus carolinensis | reverse complement strand
TCAGCAGCATTACATTCATTTTGCCTGAAGCTTTTCAAATTAGTTTCCATTATGACAATAAACACCACTTAGATGACATATATTGTTTATTTGCAATGGTATTGTTTTTAGACAGTTGCACTGTCATTTCTGCTAATTATAAAGACTCTACAGTTGCCTTATTAGTACCTTACAAATCAGTGTTGCCCATCATCTCTCACTAATCCCCACACGTTTTTCCCCTTCTCAAATTACTAATAGAATTTAATATCTTTACCTCAAAAGATCTGCTCTCCTCCCTGAGCAAGGCACTTCTGTGTCGCAAAGGACTCTACTGCAGAATCCCTTTTTGCATTATGGCCTCAGTTTTGTAGCAGAGAAAACACATCTGGTCTTCATTAGAAGTATAATAAGGTAGTGGTGAATGTGTTTTCTCTAAAAAATGCATAACATTTACACTAAATAATGAAATTGCCCTTTAAAAGGGAGGCTAGGTCATTCAGTCATTCTGAAAACCTGCCCAAAAACATAAAACAGCTTCCTGTAGCATTCTCGAGTCCTAATACAATCTCCAGAATTTTTCCTAAACATCCCCAAGCAGCTGCACTGCAGGAAAGCCATGCTCCCAAGAAACCAACAATTACCACTAGTCTCTTTCTTTTATTTTTTTCAAGCTTCAGAGCTTGAAAAGTACTTTGGCTAGAAACTTTATTCTATCGAAAATAAACAGTCAGTACTGTCAGAGACATCTCTTAACGGGTAACTGAGACAGCACCAGATCTACATGAGTACGTGTGCTTCCAGAAAAGCCTAATAATCCCAACCATTTTAGTAACTCGGCTAGACTTAAAGATTAATTCTTTACATAATTCAATATATGGTATTCTAGAATTTTAGCAATGGATTCTCACAGCTAACGTTACCTGAAAAAACCAGTGCAAAGCAGTTATCTTAATCTTATAACTATATGTTTTATGACTACCAAAATAGAAATACATTGGTTTGTTGGTTCAAGGCCTTTCAAGATTTGCAGGGGTGGAGTTGGTTTTTTTTTTTATATATATATTTGATCTTTATCTTTTTTTCTTTTCGTTTTTTAAAAGGATATGCTCTAAATCTATATTCAGGAAGAAAGAGAAGTTTTGCCTCCTATATCTTCATATTTGATAGCACTCTGAGATAGTTTATGATTCTATAGAAGCCTCTAGTTAATTGCTGAGAGTAATGTCAAATCTTGTGTGCATCTTACAACTGTAAGCTGCCTCTAACCACACAAACACAACTGACCAGCACACACAAGGTTCACTACAAAAAAAATAATACAGAAACCTTGTGTCTCATGTACACTTCAGTATTACAGCCTGAATTTACTACCTATAGACACTGAAAATATATGGATATGTAGATATATACATAATGCAATCTTACTGGCAACACAAAATATTCTCAAGAGCCCGCAAAGCCCAGCTGAGCGCTGGAAACGCAGCCTGACTGACTGTTAAAGGCTGCAGGAACAGTTACAGTTTCTTGAGAGCAACATACATACGCTTTCTTTTTAGTAGAGAATTTGAAACATGTTCAGGCAAAATGGCTTTTGCCATGTCTCATCTTGCCTAACTTTTTAAAGCCTTTCAGGTGTGCTGCTATACCTCTATATTAAGCAATCACCAGATAAAAGGGAACTTTTTTTGTACTTAGTGAGCAACACCACACACTGTGGTGTTCAAAATTGGTTTTTCTACAGTTTGTCCCTTGTAGTATTGAAGGTCAATGACAGCAAGGAGCCCAAAATAGCTGTTCCCTTTCCATATAAAACAAGTGGCTATTAAAGGCACTGAGTTGTCCACCCACATTTCTAGCAGTTTGAAAAGATTTAGACTATCACTTTGGGCTGATCTTGTCAAACCTCTTTGGAGCTGTCAGGAAACAGCAGCCATCTGTCTGTCTCTGGGGCCAGATCTCCAGGAGTGCTGAGCACCCTGAACTCCAGGTAAGGCCCGGGTGTCCGGAGGGACTCAGCACCTTCAGTATGAACCAGCAGGCAATCTCTTCCCCATTTCTGTATGAAGGGTCAAAATCTGAACTTTCCAATACAGACAGATAAAAAAAAAAACCCAGCATGTTCTCTCTGGAGCAGTTACACAGAAATGAGAAAATTCTGTGGAAATCACTGCAAAGCAGGAAATGAGCATCTTCTGGTTCAATTTATTACCAACACTACAATGACAGCAAAGGATTCTTGCTAGAAAATGAGAGTAACTTCACAGCAGAGCAGTCTGCAAGTCAAGTGTCCCTGTTCTGTCTCAAGCGTTAAGACACATTTTTTGTTTGACACAGGAAGGGCTTTGCTCAGCATCTCTATTTCCCAGTGACTTCAAATGCTTACAGTTTTTCTCCTCTATGCTTTTGCCTTTCCATGTCCAGAATGGGGACAGCTCTCTCATTATTTCAGAGCACTGTTAGCAGCTCCATAATTACAAAACTCTGAGTACACTGAATAAAACATATACACATGCTGTAAGTAACTGTGTGATCGCCCTGCAACACTTCAGTTCTCTCTAAACATGGTTTTACTCCCTTCCCTGACAGCCAAAACTGGCACGTGACCATGGTCCACCAAAAGAACAGCAAGAATTCAGCACATCCCACATCAACTGCACACAAAAGCTGAGCAGTCATCACCTGTAATAAAAGCAGGTGGTGGAAAAAGATTTCATTTTTAAATTCCTATCTGCAATTTGGTTCGGTTTAAATTATTTTGAGGTAAAAATTCCAACTCCTCAGAAATAATAATTTTGCTTTACAATTATCAGGGAATAAAGCCAGCCTTGTGTAACCATCTCAAGAAAAGAAGCCACTTTGTCAAAGGCAAGGAAATTACCCTCCCTTTACCTTCAGTTTACCATCACCTTTAACAAGGTGCTTCTTGCTCTAATCAGCTATTCAGCACTATGCTGCTTTATGGAGCAGAAAATGAAAAAAGTGTCTGGGCATGAAATATTCTTCATACAGGTGAAATTGCAAAAGGAAACTCTAGGCCAGTAATAGTCTAAGGTGTTACTATTAATCATTTGCACAGCAGCACTGTTTGAAATACATCATTTCATGGGACTTTCCTTTAAACAATGACAAAAATTTATTTCCAAGACTAACAAAGATGTTGCAGGCAAGATGATGATGGCTTGCCTTCCTCAGCTCAGGCAGGACTAACCTTACAACGAAGTCTCTCAGCCTTACCTTCAGGGCACATCACAAGCCACAGAAGCTTGCATAATAAGGCTATTCCCAGAAGCAGAATTAGGCTGTAAAGGACCCAAGAGTATTTCCCTCTCAGATCCTATTGCAAGGCCTCTCCTGAAATGGAAATCAGCAGTCCTTCATAGACCTGCTCCATCTCTCCCCAGAGGGTGAGACAATCAAACGGGACAGACAAGGTCCCACAAAGCCTCTCAGTTTGTAAAAGTTTAGACTTCTTCCACAAACTCCTGAGGCTGGCAAGGACACACTCCCTGCCCAGCAGTGACAGAGTACTCATTTGAACAAGGTCACAGCACAAACTGAAGGCCCAAATTTAACTTTCCAGAATTTACAACTTTGCTAAGTTTTGGAGAATACATAAAAAATGTTTTTTCATCACAGTTAGTTCTCAATCTGAGGTGTTGAGTTTCCAGTGACAGGCAGAAAGAGCAATACCAAAACATAAGGCAATGCAGAAAACCCCACAGCCAGTTCTGACAGTCATGCCATATAGTTCTACCTCCTTAATTAATGAAATTAAAATCTGAAAAAGGATAATATAGATGCAAGCTTTTAAAAGTGCCCACACCATCTCCAAAAGCATTTCATAGCAGGATATCCTTTCAGGGTACACAAAGACACTTTCTTCTCTACAATTTGTATTGCAGTAAACAAGGCATTTTTCTGCCTTCTGTAGCTTGTTCACTTCTTCCCCCAACACTTCAGTTTTAAAGAGGGAAGCACCACTCACAATAACAATGATTTTCTGTCTTACTAGTGCAGCTCAGGTATAGTATTTTTTTTTGTCCTTTCTTTTTGGCCAAAATGCTCTTCACATAAGATCCTTCATCCACCTCTAACTCTTCTAACAAAAACCCTTCCTCCTGCCTTCTGTAGCTTGTTCACTTCTTCCCCCAACACTTCAGTTTTAAAGAGGGAAGCACCACTCACAATAACAATGATTTTCTGTCTTACTAGTGCAGCTCAGGTATAGTATTTTTTTTTGTCCTTTCTTTTTGGCCAAAATGCTCTTCACATAAGATCCTTCATCCACCTCTAACTTTTCTAACAAAAACCCTTCCTTTTATGTTCTCATCTCTCCACTGAAATAAAAAATAATAAAAAGTAACCCTGTTGTCACTCCTTTATCCCTTCCTCCACCAGCCTTCTAAACATCCTCCACTCCAGCCATTTTCACTACAGCTTTTCATCTCACATTTCACTTGTTCTTGCAAATCCCTCCCTTTGCCTTTCTTGTCATGTCCCACTCCTTCCCTCAAGCACTTCTGAAAATGCTGCATTGCTAAAAACTTCACAGCTGTGAAATTTACACTGTCTGGCACTATTTACTGACAGTAAATAATCTGTTTACTAACTTCTGGAACCATTTCCACTATATGACATCCATAATGTCTTCTGGTGAAGTTTCTACAGAAAAGTTTCCATGCTCTGGAACTTTCTACTTAACACAAACACTCCCACTGAGGCAGTAATTATAATTCCCTCTTGATGTTTCACCAAGAAGAACTTGAGATGACAAGTACTCTCCCCAAGAGCTCACAGAAATCACCCTCTATAATTCAGCATAATAAAAATCATGCCAGAATATATGTGTGGGGGGAAATCCCACCATCCAACAAAAGTTTAAGCTTGTGAGTTTAAAACTAGGGGCCACTAACCAGCCAAGTACAGAATCAGGCTCATCACATTTAGCAAGTTCAAAGTATTATCTAAAGCCAGACATGGCACAAGATGACATTCTGCAGCCTTTCCTATAAAACCCTCCCTTCAGAACTCAATCCTGATTTATGACATGGCCGGCTATTCCAGCAAAGCTTTGAAGTGTTTGAGAGGTGCTCTATGCTAATGAAGGGTAAAAGAAAAAAACAAAGTTCAAATATTCACCATCTACCCTCTTAAGAAAGAGAGGGTTTAAGCCCTTTCTTTTCAGTCTAACAGGATGAAATAGGACAATGCACCTCTACAGACCAAAATCTTGAAGCAGGAGTGGGAAATTGCCCACTGACTTTCTTGGCAAGGTCCAGAGTCAGGAAAGTCAGTCAGGACTCCACTTAAACAATCAGGACAGCAATACTACCTTCACAAGCTGGACAAAGGAGCTGATTCAAGGTGCAGGGAAAAAGAGAATTATCTGGAAAAGATGCAGTCAAATTTACTGCTCCCCAAAGTTCCAGTCTGTCACTCTTCCTGCTCTAAATTTAATCAACAAAATCTGATTTAAATAACTTGTAAATAAATGTGGAAGCCCTTCCCCATCTGTGGCTTAATTGGTGACTCATTTCACAGCATTGCTAAAGGATTTGTGCTCTCTTCCCTTCTTCCTCCCGCTAAATTCATCACTACATTCTGCTGCTTTGCCATTAAGCTTTACCATGCAAGCAGTGTCTCTCCCTCA
>NW_010314698.1:8169-24047 GCF_000700745.2 Antrostomus carolinensis | reverse complement strand
CCCCCCCTTAAATTTATTTATATGCAAGTAACCCACTGAGAGTTGACAATAGCAATGACTTCACATTCACACTCCGGGAAAGGAGGTTTTTTCAATTCATTTTTCCACATGTGCTACCAAAAATAATTAAAATTCTTCTGTAGGAAAAAAAAAATATCCTGAACTTCTTAGGATTAAGAAAATGCAGTAGTAAAGCTGGATAGGATGCTGATTTAGAATTAAAGCCAGGGGTGGGGGGGAGCAAGAGGCTTAACACATACACTGCTAGAGTATTGCTCTCCAGAAAGCTTTTCACTTTTTTCAGCAGAACCATTCAAACCAGTGAGAGGCTGAACTGTGAAAAATACCCAATTCTAAGCATTTACATTTAAGAAAAACACTAAGAAGAGAAAGCAAGCTAACTAGAGAAAGATTCTTAAAAAGTAAAGCCTTTTGAAACATACCTGTCACTGATATGTTGGTTCCATACACAAGCTGAATCCAGCTGTAAATTGTCGAATTCCTGCAAGAACTACTTGTGTAAAATAAGCTTGCTTACAGATTCCGAGAGACAAACCGTTCAAATAAATTATATCCTGGCTTAGGTGCCTCTGGTCTTGTCAGAAAGCAGCAGGACAGCATGGCAGGGCCGAGCCCCACCACATCTGAGCAGGACTGACCCAGAGATAGTGGCCAGGTCCAACCATGAGTCCAGAACTTCAGGAGGTACCATGGTTTTGAGGCAGGTCTGAGGTCAAGCTTGGAAGTCATGCCATAGGTCAGGTCCAGTGAAGAGCAGGCAGGTCCACAGCGACTGGAGAGAGCTGAGAGCCAGCCAGGAGGGCAGCCTGTGGGCTGAGGGACAGATCAAGGGGCTCTGGGGGCAGACACAGGCATGGCTGTGGCCAGGCAGAAGACCAACCCTCCTCCAGCACAGCCCAGGGACAGACTGAGGGGGGCTTAAGGGCTGAACTTCCTGTGCCCCTGGGTGTGGGTGGAGGCCACAGGTGAGGCTGGTCAGGGCCATTAAGGGTTATTAGTGTCCTCAGGTTCTAAACCTCTAAACCTCAAAAACCCTCATTGGTTTTTGAACAGGTGTATCATCTTCTGAGGCTAAAAAAAATAAAAAATGCTGTTTCCAACCCTTCCATCCCATTACTCTTACTTAACAACACATTTACCACTTAAAAAGCAAATTTGACCTCTCTCACAGTAATTTGCAAAGATGGATATGTATTTTAACTTCAGTAAATTCAGCTAGAAAACAGTCCTCATTTTGCCACATCCACGCTGAGCTAAATACAGAATTTGGAACAGAGTTCTGGTGAACATATGTTCCAGGTAACTTCCAATTCGCTGCCTCCCAGGTCTAGAAGACATGGTATCTCACAAACAGCTCCAAAGCATCTGCAGTATTTTCCAAAACTTGGAATTTAATGCCAAAATAAGAAATCCTAGTACTTTCAAGGCATAATGGACACCTAAGATGAAACCCCTACTCAGCAGAAAGATCTTATGCTGCCTTTAATTTAGTCATTTTTAGAACTTGATATATTAAACAATTTATAAATTCATCAACACTATTAAAAAAAAAAATCAGAGTGGAATGTTTAACAGAAATCAGAGCAGAACATTCAACAATGCTTAATGTAAATGTATTTATAGCATGTGGTTTGTGGTTCTTCATAGATTACTATACACATATAAACATACACATACAGTCCTATGCTATCATGACACAATTTTTCCAAAAACACAAAGGACTGAATCCTCAACTGGGTTTAGCTCCACTGAAAATCCATATGGATGAAACAACTTAAACTGACTGAAATTCATGGGTTCCATCATCTTTAAAGACGAGGAGGAGGACCAGACCTTCACACACACCTAGTTTACATTAAATAATAACCTGGCTATGCTTTTTGGACCGATGCCTCATCAGAAAGAGATACAGTGCCTCCAGTGCAGTGACTGGCAAGTACTAATGCACAATGCTATCACTTGAAAGCATCTGTTTCCTTTGGGTGTCTTTCTGCTCTGCTGTTATTCAATGTAAATTGAGGAAAACAAGACAGCACCATGCTCGGCTACATTCCGTGTCATCTCTCCACCTTTTAATCACGCTGCATCCCACCCTTACTATGCTGCCCTTTAGTGGGAAGATGCAACTCCATTACTGGGATGCAATAAAGGAAGAAAAATGACACTAACCAGTCAGATACAGAAGAAAACAGTCAACCTGGATTCTAGTTAAAAACTATGCTCAAGTCATACCTGTATCTTTATGAAATGTGCCAGCGTGCTTGCAGCCGGACTCCACAGCATTCCTCCCGCAAACACAGAGTTGCAGCTGCCAGAAAGCTGGGAACAAACTGCATCAACATGGTGAATACGTAATGCTTCTCGAAACATGGGACAATACATGCTGATTATTCTCAGTGCAATCTACATATCTCCTATTACATAATTATACTGCTTCCCAAAGCCACAGTCATGACACAAAGGTAAGGAAATACAAGGAAATTTCACTTGAATTCAAAGTGGTGGCAAAACATCAACAAGTGCAGATGTCGCATGACACTGCCAACGTATTTTTACCAATGTACTTAGCACCGGTTACCAAAAAGAGCAGTAGCTCCAACTTTCAGTTAACAATGGCATCTTCAACCCTATAAAGTATACACAGGCCTCAAAGCCATATGTGAAAGTCATTTTGAAATGCTGTGTTTTCAGAGGCTGAGCATTATATTTCTATCTAAAGATCTTTCAAGTATTTTATAGACTTTACACAACTGAACTTTACAATTCCTTTCCTGTTGAGGGGTTTGGTTTTGTTTTGTTGGGTTTTTTTGCCAATCCCCCATTACCTCATCCATGTCACAGATGAAGGTATCAACTCACAGAAGAGCTGCCCAAAATCATAAAGCAATTCAACAGTAAGTTGAGGACTGTCACTCATGTCTGAGTTTCCATCGAAAGAAGTAGCCATTTTCAAGACTAACTCTTGTTGATATATTTTGGAGATTAAGTTTTTGAGGCACAAAGCACTGTCATTTGTTTCTATGTTTAAAAACAGATGCTCTTAGTGAAAGGAATACACATCTTGCATGCAAAAGTGCCTTGGGCTGTGACCCTTTATTAGTATTTACTAAAGTTTAACAGCATGTTCAGGACTCTATAATCCAGGAAACACAGTCTTCTTCTGTCAGAGACCTTACAATTTAAACAAAAGGGGGATGACAAACCACGCTGCCTACAAACCTTTCCTACCATGACCCCCAGCTCAAACTTCCGATTATCCTACTTATCTATTTATTTTTCCAGCCATTATACACAAGGTGGTTACTTGTAGGAGTCCAAGCCAAGGGAGGGCAATGGATTGAGACTTCACTAGGAGAAAACCTTTGTATGAAAGATGGAAGCACGTTCCAATTCCTGCTCCAGCACTAAAGTCCTAATGGCAAAATTGTATATGTTTTTTGTAAGTACTTGGTAAAAGAACAGGATAAGACGTAGATGAAGAGTCAGAATCTCAAACATTAGGAAAGAAACAATTTAAAAACAAATATGACAAAAAGACTTTGGACGAAAGATTAGATACGTGTCTTCTACAGCTTAACCACCACAGATTTTGTTGCTGCTGCTGTTAAGTCATAGAATTTGAAGGTGCGGCACCCTGTTAAGTGGCATTCAAACTATTTAATATATCCTACAATTAAGTAGTTTTTCCTTGAGCTTCTTATACAGGAATGAAAGATTAATATTTAAACCGAAGAACAAGGAGCTGAGAAAAACACCAGCAACTATTTTATGCTGGGGAGCAATTCTTTAACCTTTCTTTGGCAAAATTTAACTGAAACAGGTCTATGTAATTTTGAGTACTTGACTTCAATTGAATATCTATGTTTTAGATAAAAGTCAATGCCAAGATAAATCAAGTCCTAGACAGCACTTGGCAGACAATGCCTCAAAACAAGGATGATGCTGCAAAATTGAATAAACTTCAAATATCAACCTGGGAATAAAGAGAGTACTGATTTGCCAGCCCAGAAATTTATTTTTCAGGAGGGAAATTCCTATCCTTTGTTTATACTTCCCCTTGGAACAGTCAAGTCTCAAATATACAAGATATTAATTAAAAATACTCCCCAAAGAAAATTGGTTTTATTATTTCCTGTTGCGTATCTTCTGGCTAATCAATTTCTTTAACAGCTCAATTAAAGAAAGCCTCTGAAAAGCCAAATAAATTTGGCACAATTAGTTTGCCAATAATGACAATGCTTTCATACTTGCTGTAGCTTTTAAAAACAGAAAGTACACCACACAGAAATCATAAAAAGATGAGCTGCTCAGATTTTTATATTTGAACTAAAGCAGAGAAACAGTTTCTTTCTAAGCCTCTAGGCCCCATTTTACCAAGATAACACTTGCTTTTATGAGCAGATGAGAGTTTACCTCAATGCATTACCGATTCAATCCAGCGCAGAAAATGGCTCGCATACACACACACATGCACACACACGAATACAGCAGAGAAGTAGAACATGTGAAGATCTCAGTTATAGCGAGTGCTGGAGATCAATGAGGCAAAAGGAATTTCATGCAATAAGCAAAAACGATTGCAAGTCCCAGAATAAATAAATATTTGCAGCTGGAATAAGCATGTGATCAAACCCCAAACCCTCTCTCTGCTGAAAAAACACAGTTTATTTTGATGTCACCAACAGCAGCTGGAGGAGAGTCAGGAAAGAAAGGAAATGTACAAATTTTCTTTTTCCAAGCAATAATTTGAAATTATTTTCTATTAGTTCTGTGTGCCCAATGCTTCTTTGCAGTCTTTGAAAGTAAGTTTTCCTAAAATTTTCAGTGGAAGCAGAAATGTATGCTAAACTTTGTAACAGTATTGAGAATTCTCCCCTCAATATATATTCTTCTTTTATTTTTTTCTGTAATTGACACCATCATTTTGCACTGGCATACCATAAACTGCAACCACTGTTTTGGTCCAACATCCCCATTGCAATAATTGTGATGCAGGTTACATCAATAAAACATGCTAAATAGAGACAGGTCTCCAAAGCAAATCATTAAAAAAGTTAATGTTTCTTATGTATTTGCTTCAGGGCATAAATTATTCTACCTTACCAGAAGCACTTTAACGTCGTGATTTATTCAATGTGAACATAGGGTGAAAAATTGGAAATCACCAAAACCACTGAAATAAAATGGACTATTAAAAGCTACTTCCAATACACACAGACACACATTGAACTAATTTCATGATATGCTAACTTCTACAGACACACCAGCCTTCAGGATCGAGCACTAAGAAGAGCAAGTACAATATCCTGGCTCTACTACCCACTTCCATTTGTGCTTGCCAAATGCATGGGGCCAATTCAAAACAGCAATACCCATAGTGTACGCTGTTCTCAAAGGAATTCTAAGAGACAAGTATGCTCTTTTGCAATTCAATAAACCACTTTTTCTCACGCTCAAGTGGTGACCTCCTCTTAAATACACCAGTCAGTGAAGAGAAGGTGCAGCCAAAACCCAGGGTTTGACAGATAAAATAATCTACATTTAAAGAGGCATCACCAGACAACTATTGCTTCAAAATTTTGTTTGTATGTATATAAAAAAAAAAAAAAACAAAAAACAAAAACAAAACCCACACAAAGGAAGAAAAAAAGGAATTAGTGCTGTGGCCTAAACTTTGATGCAATTGAACAAGGACAGGCCAGTATCTGAGGCTCAATCCACAGAAACTCAGGCACATTTTCAGCATCTCCTGATGAATGCACTCACATGCATAACACTGCACAGCAAAGGGTTAGAATTCACAACATTCAGTAATATTCTGGTTTACATCTCATTCCAGCTCAGCATATGCTTTAAGTTAAATACATTAGTTCCCTTGACATCAATGGGGCTGCTTGTGTTGAAGGTTCAGCAACTGTTGGAACACTGTCCTAAATCAAGTGCATCTGCAACTTCAATCAACAGTGTTTATGAAGCAAATTGTTGCTGAAATGTTTGGTTTTCTGCACCTCCAGAAGTGTGAAGGCTTGTAAATATAACTGTAGCAAAACCTACTAGGCTTTAGAGCATTCACTTTCCCCTGTAGTCATTGCAGCTCAGCAGAATCCATCCTCACATCTGGCAACCGCCAGTCTCGGAGCCTGTAAGCACACACTGTGGCTGCCTGGCTTGAGCTTCTCTTCTATTGCAGAAAAACTATGCAAAGGATTTTTAAAAATGTATTTTAAAAACAAGATGCTCAAATAATTTGACTTAGACACAGAAAACCGGTTTATTAGAAAAAGAAAACAGAACAAACAATAAAAAACCCTCTTTAAACAAAAATACATCAGGAAGATTACTTGAATGCAAGATTTCGATGACAGGGATTATATTCTTTTTGTCTAAAGTGCTGTTAAATACATTGTGTCCCCCCCCAAAGATGCATTTTAAAGTTAATGTACAAATTACACGAAAGAGCTCAATTAAAAGATTTACAATGATCATTAATGAAGGATGAAGGAATTATAACTAACCTGTCATGAAATAAAAATCAATTACAAAGAGCTTTACAATAAGCACATACGTTGGTTTCAAGAGGCTACACATTGCTCAAACTTCCTCAGTCACAAAATGACACAAAATACATCATTGAGCCCATGTATTCAAAAATCCTTTATTGATTCAGGTTGAACATCTCAAATAATATTCTACAACATGTAGCAGAGTCCTCCTGTCAGCTGTTGCCATTATTTACTTACAAGGAGCCATAAAACCGAACCATTCAGTGACTGTAACAGCCCACTACTGACAACTACCTGATCTCTTCCTCTTTTTTTTTTCTTTTTTTTTTTTTTTTTTTTATAAAAAAGCAGAAAATATCTTATTTAGGACATTCCAGCTACAAATGAAGGCACTGTATTTCTAAGGTCACAGGTTAGCTGTTAGTTCCTTGAGGCTTTCTAGAGAGTAACAAAAAGGCAAAAAAAAACCAACCACCAAAGCACTGCATTAAAATTAGAGGCGCTGAAAATTCATTTGTTTTTATAACTACCTTGAGCCAGGGAGTTTTTTCCACTATATCATTTCAAGCCCTGTCATGTTCATTACATTATGTTCTGCAAATCTCACACCATGAGCCATATAATGAATGCTTTTTTCCCTTAAAAAAAAAAAGAAAAAATAAATTTAAAAGCAGTGTGCAAAAGTGGTGCTTTACCAATTCTAAAAAGAAACATAATCAACTATCATCAACACCCATGGAAAATGGAAATTTCTTTTTAAGAATGATCTCCAAAAGACAGATAAATATAAACCCACCTGGGGGAAATAAATAAATATTTACAGATATTATTTATATTTATTGCCTTGGTTAACATCCCAAGGATTGTAGCCATTAGCAAATCTTGGTTTATACTGGAAGTGTTTTTCTCTGAGACTACAGGGATTGGAATCACCTCTAAAACTTTTCCTATGTTGACCTCTATCCTGGCACTTGGGAAACCTTGTAACCACTACACTGTTGCTGACTTCAATGTTGGTTCTACAGCATCATGCCTGCTTCTTCCTGAATACTGAACAATTTCAAATCCATTTGAAGTCAGCAGGAGCACAGCTAGCACTGCTGCAGGAAGATGCACCCAGAAATCAAATGCAAGCTTCCCTGAAGTCTATACTAATGCTCCTGGTACTACAGCTGGTCCAGTTCCTAAGGTGACACTAGTAGCTGCCACTCCATCCCTGGCCTTCGTGAAGTGATCTGGTTGTATTTCCAACCTAGAGCACTTTGGCAGAATTGGGTTAAGGAGTGACAACAAATGCAAAGAGACTGTCAGACCTGAGGGGACAGCAAGAAGCAGTGAGAAGATGATAATCTCCTGCTGCAGCTCAGTTGCAGCTGAAATAGCTTGCTGGATCACAGCTTAATACAAGAACCAAACAGTATGAGAGGAGGAGTTTGTTACATGACAACAGAGCTGAGCATCAGCTGTGCCAGAGCACAATTACAATTGTGTATTGTATCAAACCCACAGGAGGAAAGAGTTAAAAATTCCCTCTGCTGGAAAAAAGCTACATGATTCAAATACTAACGTGCTTGTCAAAACCAAAAACGCAAGAGAAGGTCTCATAATCATAAGCTGCTTTTAAATTGTACCTGAGTCGACTGTATCAGTGTGATTAGATTAAGTAATGAATTGATGATGGGCTTTATTTAAAAAAACAAAAACAAAAAAACCACCCCCAAAAACCCAACCCCAAACAACAACTACTAATCATCTACTACAGGTTTTAAAAATAAGAATAATTCTACCCAGAGGAAGAAAGAAAACCAAAACAGTTTCCACAGATGCAGAAGAAATGAAACAGATGGTAACTCTTACAGAAGAGTATATTTGTGCTGAACAAACATAAATATGTTTCTGGTCAATAACATTTCAACTGTCAGAAACAGCATGGCTAAAGATTACTTAAAGATTCAACACTACTCTTTCCTGTCCCTAAAATTATGTGAGAAATACTACTGACAAAATGAAGATTACAGATGCTCTCTATTGGCAAATCACATTTAAAGTTAAACACCGCATGCCTTGGTAAGTGACAGCTCAGCAACAAAAATTCTTGATTCTTTAATTCTTGATGGAATCACCTCCCCTTTATGAGCATACACTCCCTGTTGAAAGCCATGGGGTTTCAGGCACTTGCAGACCTGGACCTAGGTGTTAATGACCACGTGCTGACCTTCAGAGACAGCATCCCGTGAGTGGAGCCCACTGCAGAGGGTTAGCAGAGTCCAAGTAACATTTACATCACAAAGAAGTTGTTTCAGCAAACTTTCAGCAGCGTTCACACAGACCTTATGGCCACTGGCAGATGGATACGGTTTCGTTTCCTGTGCTACCCCTCTTTTAGAATGGTTGAGCTGTGATCACAAGGCACTTAAATGAAGTCTCTCTCCCACTTGGCATGTTGTTTTCCACCTCCACTAAATTCCAAGATGCTGTAAAGAAAATCTTTTATCCTACCACATATAGGAAAAGGAAGAAACTACCAGATTGATGATTTTGTAATAGGCCTCCAGGCAGTAAATACTTTGATACCATACACGGTTTATTTTACAATGGCACCAGGCTTTTAATCACATAACATTCAATGTGCATGGTTACACACAATAAAATTTACTTCAAAACACTAACAATTCTGAATATGATCAAAGAGGTGTCATTTGGCAAAATTAGGATAGCACAAAGTTCTAGTGGGAGAAGAGGGAAAAAAAACGGTGTTGTTTTATGTTTCATGCAGTTGTGTTTACATTTTAAGCTTATTTAAACGTATGGCCTCTGTAAGCAAAACCAGCTCTCATTTAAACACTTTCACAAGGACATTTTATATAGTTAAGAAAGCCTCTTAAAGTCTTCCTCTATGTTCCAAGCATCAGACTAGTCACCCACATTGCTTCCCTATCTTGCACTACCCTTCAGTTCTGACAAACCTACTCAACCACTTACTTCTCCATGTTCTAAAAACTAATTTTAAGAAAAAGTTTATGAATTACAAATTCACGTAGATTTTTTTTTTCAGTTTTGAATCTCTTAATCTTCACAAAGCTTCAGATAAGTAGAGAATATTTTTCTCTGTGTGGATGAGCCTCACACCATGAAGAGCTTAAAAACCTAAGTAAAAATTCCTTTCCTTTACATGCTTCTTACTATTGACATTAAAGGCATTTATTGTTTTCCCTCTACATGAGTGTTCACAAGGTGACTGATTACTCAGAGGAAAGTGGGACAGAAAGCAAGAAATTCTGACGCACTGTGTTAATGCAGATGTATATCCACATTTCAATCTGACTGCTCCCAATGAGACTGGAGAAGACAAAAGTAGAATCAGACTAGAAGAAAATTTCTCAAACTGTTTGTACACATTCACAATTTTTCTTTCTGTAAAATTGCAGCATCTGGTAGAGAAATGAGACTAACATAAGCTAGAAAGATGCAAACAGGCTTAGAAATCACAAGCCATTCTACAACCCTCCTGTAGATTTCAAGTCCTTTTTTCATTTCTCTTTTATATAGATCTACACTTGAGCATCTGTATAAAGTATTTGTTGAAAAAGCAGTAAAATAAAAACAAACAAACAGTATCCCCATTGCAATTGCTACATAGGTCCAGCTGGAAGACAGCAAACCCAACAGTAACTTCCATGGCATCAGGAGTCGTGCCTGGAAAAGTCCTGAGCATTTTTTCTCCCTCCGCAGCCTTTTCATGCCAACATTTTCCACCAGTGCTGAAAGGCATGACACATTCTTCCAGAAACCCCACTGTCTTAAGGCCCAGGTTTTAAGATAACAGTTTGTTTTGTGTTATTTTTTCCCCCTCTTCCACCACAGACCAGATTTTCAACAAAACAATGCCACCTCTGCCGTCATTTCTTCATCCTCACTGATTACTCTGTTTCACCTTTTTTTATTCCTGGGGAGAACTAGAATGACTTCGGAAGAGTATGTTACGCTAGACTTTACTAGAGAGCAATTTTTCCAGCCTCCTAGTTGGCCTTGAATGCATTTCCATCTCAAAAGAGGGTAAAAGAAACATAACACCTTGAAGGCTGCAAGTATAAAGTTAAAAGAGATTTGCAAGTGCTAGTTGCTACTGAGACCCTCAGCCCTTGAAACACTAAAATCTTTTTACAACATAAAAAAAGAAGAAAACAAACAGTCACAAACAGATGGGACAAACAGAAGAAAAGGAAAGTGTGAATTGATTTGGCCAGGACAATGTTGGAAGATGTCTACAACTACTTAATAGAGTTAAATGTTAAAAAAAAAAAAAAAAGAAAATAATCTCCTTGTAAGTTTAGCCACCGCGGTGGTAAATAGCACCGTATGTCACACCATATGTCAGTCAGCAAACAACCTTAACAAATCAACTTGCAGAAAGCATTCTCTAAAGCTACATGTTATCCATATTTCCCCACACAAACAGGAACTATCTTACTTTAAGCAGTGATGCAAGAAAATTCACACGCTGTTCAAACGTTAATCCTTTCAAACATCAGGCAAATCAGCCCACAATGCACGAGTTCAGTGGTCAGGAGGCATCAAGGTATGCTGCAAAGAAACTAGTGCCACTGACACACACGGAGCTAAGACCACACAGTTACTGAACTCACATGCTACCCCCACTTGAAAACAAAGGTATTTTTTTTGCCGCTGTCTTAAGCAACAAGAACAACCTGAGTTCTTAGGAGTTACTGATTTGTTAAGACTTGCTGAACTCAGACCTTCTAAATCAACTAAAAAAAGTCCATGCATTGCTTTCATGCAGTTGACAAGGTCTGTCATTCCAAAAGCAAGGGTTAGCCTCTGAACACCACACAGATTAGTTGGATTTAGAATATGCAGCATTTGGGAAGAGAACACGTTGCCTGTGATGGTGTTTTGGAATATTAAAGGCATCAGCAAGATCTTCCAAATGTCTCCTTCTTAAGCACAGTTACTGTCTAGCCCTTCATACTGCACTTCGTCTAGCAACTCGCTACCAAATTTGAGGCAAGAAATAGAAGCCTTAAGAGCTAATACTTTAACTCTTCTATACATGCCCAGGCATTAACATTTCAAATTCCTCCATCTTTATTTCTAAAAGCCCTTATGGGTAGGTAAACTATCAGTGATGTTCATAATGCTAGTCAGGAATGAGATTTTACTTTATTTTGAGAAGATACCATAGTCTCTCCACCCTGAAACAAGTTTGCTATGATGCTGCATGAAGAATGCCTTCCAGGAAAGGGGGAAAACACAAAAACCCAACACCTTTGTCATGGTATGCAGGAGCACTAAGTGCGTATGCACACACTTGGGCCCAGAAACAAACTCCAGGCATAGCAAAACACAACAAACCACTCCTGTGCATTACTGTCATCTCACTGAAGCTGCTCTATT
The DNA here is from genome assembly GCF_000700745.2 of Antrostomus carolinensis. Taxonomy (NCBI): domain Eukaryota; kingdom Metazoa; phylum Chordata; class Aves; order Caprimulgiformes; family Caprimulgidae; genus Antrostomus; species Antrostomus carolinensis. Next base: position 12,108 of record NW_010314698.1, on the reverse strand, counting down.
TGTAAAAATAGCTTTAAAAACTTGTGAAAGCTATTCAAGTTCATAGCCCCCTCCCATGTTACTTTTAACCCGGAACATTTTTGTAGTGTATTCTTCAGAAAAGAATCAGAGCTCTGCGTCTCTGAAAGCTTATGCCATCACATTTCATGTATTGGTTATCAGACACAGAGTCCAGAGTTGTGGTTATTCAATTACTGATACCTTTCCTTATTGTCACAGTATCTGAGAAACTACAATACACAAAATATTCTGACCTGTTTGTTGATGTTCAATTTATCACTCTGAACATTTGAGTAGCTTCCAGAAACCTAGTAGCACCTATAGAAGATTTTACGCTTCACGCATCGTATAGATTATGGGGCTGCAGTTTCCTCACTTAGAAATTTTCTGCCCTCTATCACATCAAGATTTATTGCTCCCACATATCAAAAATGACAGAGGACAGAATATCTAAAACCCAACATAGGAAAACATGTTTTTGCAAAGTTTTGCTAACATAAATCTCTACAGTATTTAGAATATCAGACTAAACTAGATAGTTTAGATCTCCAAAAACTTGAAGCAGCTTACCCAAATGGACATTGTATTCACATTTTCTATTCAAAATACTGAGTCAGCCTCAGTCACTCCATTTCGAACAAATTAAAAAAAGATATTTAAATCACTTCACAGATTTCTCCTCAGAATGCATGTACTAAATAATTAGAAGCTCTTGAACCACAGCAGGGAACACTGAAAAGACCTTCACCCAAACAAAGCTGGAAGCATCATGCTGTCAGCAAGTTTTTCTGAGATGACAAGGTCACCAGGTTAAGTATAACTGGGTTTTCTGGCAGTAGTTGTAGGATTCTGCTGGCTTAGCTGTTCATACCAAAGAATTCTTCAAACCTGTTTAGTGAGTTGCCAACTTGCTATTTCACAAGCTAGTTCCGTGTTCATTCCTCACACAAACTGGTGCTATCTCTAGCAGAAATTAAAATGCCTTATGCCAAAGCTGCAGTTCATTATAAAAAAACACCAGTCAGAGGCTACTAACTATTTTAAAGTACCCCAGTTTAGGAAAAACTATTTTGAGTTTACAATGAGCGTTGGACCTTGGGTCTGTCATGGCAGAATCTAACACAGACATAAATATTGTAATACATCTATGCATTTCTCATGCTAGCTAGCATTTTAAATCCCTTATCTACAGCAGTAAAAAGCTCACGCAGTTTTATTTATTAACAAATACTCTCTCCTATTGTCTGTGAGAAAAATGTACCTTTAACAAAGCCTTGCTGTTCTCCAGACTCTGGTCACACAGGGTTATTTAGAGAGATCATCACCTTTCTGCTGAATCATTTCTTCAGATGCATTGAAAGTCTCAGTTTTATTTTGCTATTCTTATCTTATTCTCCAAACATAGGCTACAGGTTTTCAAACAGCAATGTACTCTCTAAATCTGTTTTAGAATGCAAATCAACAACTGCCTAGGAAAAACCTTAAAAATCAAGTATCTACATTAATTCATCTCCTCCTTGTTTTAAACCTTCTAAAGAATTTGGAAGGTCAGAGAAGGCAGACTGAGACACCTTCTATCTATTATGTGTCCTATAGACTCTAAAGCCATGTAACCTTTTATTTGCCACTCCTGTAATGTAAAAGTTGTGACCCAGGTTTTCTGAAGTGCAGTTGTACATACCTGCTCCCACACGCTGCTCTCAGCGGTGCACACGCAAACCTCTAGCACCTTGTGCCTACAGGAATATTCAAAAGGGAAATTCCAACATGCATATGCATGAGTTAACACTCAGATGGAAATCCAAAACTACACAAAGAATTCAGAACTACATTTCTTTACCTATTTAAATTTTTGGAAATTTTAACGCATAAATGAGAGAAGCAACACAGCCTAAAGAACTTGCCAAAGCACCCAGTGCCAGGAATTTCTGAGCAACTGTCCCAGCCATCACTGACAATATGGCCCTTAGCAAATCCTCTAACATCCCCGTGTTAAGGAGTTCCTTGTCCAAAAGGGTAGGGAGTATTTTTCATTCTCTCAAAGGACTATTATGAAGATTAATTAAGGTCTGAGCAGTACTTTGAAGATCAAAACTGCTCTGTTGTTATTTATTATTAAAGAACAACAAAGTGCATTCTTGTTGTCTATAATTCAACTTCATAGAGAAAACAGTGAAAGAGCACATGTGCTCGAGTGCATAAATTAATTCTCCCTGCCCTGACAAGCTGTGATTTGCATAACTGCATTTTTAGTCACCCAAGCCCCATCAGTAAATCTATACTCATCCCTTTGAAATATTTGAAAGGCCTTAAGGAATATAACCAACAGAGTTTCTCTTCTGATTCTCTTCCAAGATAAGCTTTTCCTATCAGATATTTCTGCCTCAGTTCAGCAATGCCTTTTATCCTATACGGAGCCCTAGGATTACTCACATGCTAACATCAGACACAATCTAAAGTGCTTTGCTAAATCAGAAATTCAATACCTATTTTGGATGTTTCCATTCAAAAAGAAGAGAGAGGCTGACAGCATGGGGTGGTAAGTAATTGGGATTTTAAGGGGGGGAGGCAGGGGATTTAAAAAAAAAAATCACAATTATTTTGGAGCTCTGTTTTCTTCACAGGGTTTCCCATCAGAAAGTGACTAATCTATACAGCAAAGTATTTCACAAATATGTCCACTACTGAAATACTATGTTGCGCAGTGTATCACTAATTTCCATTCCCTTCAAATGCATACACACATACAACTTCTAAATAATTTACTAGAACTGCTACCATATTTCAATTATATTTGTATTCTCAAAACTTGGAAGCATGTGTATTTTGGCAACATCTCCATAAAAACATGAAAGGTGAGTAGTATTAACAAAAAATTAAAAATAAAAACTAAAAATCCAGAATAACGACTATCAAGTCTTGCCACCACAACCATGTTTTCCTGATCTTATTCCAACAGCTACAGCAGGACGTCAAGTTCTCCAGCATCCCAGCACTGGGATGTAACAGTGCAAATATTTAAATAAAACAAGAATACAAGCTGTTGGACCTAGAGGGTAGGGAGCACTGAAAACTGATGTAACCTGGACAACTACTACCACCTTTACACTTTAAAGATCTGCTAACAAAGGGTCCGGTATCTGCAAGATGTTGAGCATCTCTCCAGCGTGTCAGCCAACATCACCTCTTCACAGGAAATACTTAAATTTTATGGGATTACATTTTGGCTCTGTTCCCATTACCTTAGTTTGCACTCACAAGATTCTTAAAATCTGCGGCACATTCTTATTAAAAACACAGATACCAGACTGTGAACTTGTGTACTTTTTCGACTGCTTTCAGGAGAAAGTTGTGTTATATTTAGCAGCCATATGGCACCCCTCCTCCACACACGTTTTCTAGCAATAAGAACTGACAAATTAAGTTTTCTAAAACATGTATCTATATGTTTTCACTTCCAATTTTAATCTGAGAAGTTAACTGTAGTTTAATTTTTAAGCTTGGCATTTGACAAACAGGAAATGCAAAGGGTACCTATAGCAAATTATGTAATCAAGAAAAGGTTTTCTTACAATCTAGGTTAAAAAGTTCAGAAAGCTACTAAGCTGTATCCTAGACAGCTGAATTCTGCCTAAATTAATACAATATGGCTACATATCTAAATAGCCAAGAATGTATTGGCTTCCTTACAAAATCTGCAATTGCTCTGCGTGTGGATGACTGAAAGTATTAGGTAAATAATACTCCATATAGTGAAATCTTTAAGAAATTATAAGTTATTAGTGTATTTCAAGCTGCTCTACATCTTAACAGAGGAGGAAGCAAAAAGCATAGTGACAAACAACTAGTACACCGTAAAGAACTTCAAAGATACAAGGGCAACCACCATACAGTTTTCCAGGGAGCCAGGCTTACATACTGCCTGCAAGACAGAGCTGA
>NW_010314698.1:0-8150 GCF_000700745.2 Antrostomus carolinensis | reverse complement strand
ATTTCCCTCCAGCACAGCCTAATTTTATAGAAATTGCAGCCAAAGGTTAGAAAGAGGACAACAGATATAAGAAGCAAGAGAAGACATTTGAGAGATGCTGTTATTTGGGACAGCTGAAAATGCAGGCTGAACATACAACATAAAAATCTACATAAACTTCACCCTGACTGCCACCTCATCATGCATGCAGAAGAGGGACTAAAGACTCCTAACAACTTAAGACTCCAGAAAATACAAGTCATAGGTTGCAGGGCAGACCCAATTTAATTCCTGAGAAACTACATGGGGCAACCCCAGCCTTTCCCTTCTGCCCACACAACTCCAGAGCAGCACAGAGTATTTCTTCAGCTAGAGAAAGAGGGACAGACATGAACATTACATGCATGCCTGAGCACACTTATGAGCTGCATGTACAGGCTGAGAAATACAAATTAACATCCCTTTTTTTTTTTTCCAGCTGGTGTGTTATGTTCATTACTCAAAGAAAAATAACAAACACTCAATACTGTGGTTTCCCTCTGCACGAAGCAGTTTAGAGAATATGTTCAGTACAGCCCATCCTATCTCTAAGCCTGTAAAATTCATGAAGGTGAATGATATGGCACAAATTGCTGCCTGAAGCAGAACCTTCATGCTGGACAACTCACTGGAGACTGTAACCCTCAATGTGCCAGTCAACACATTTTGCAGAGAAGTAGCAATTTTCTTCAGAACACTGATTATTCCCTCCTGTCTTTCTTGAGGAGACAGCTATCACAGAATGAAAAATAATTGTGAAATGAGACCACCACTGGGAAGCAAGGAAACAAATTGCTTCACAGGCCAGAATTATTTGCACAGAACACTTGAAAGAGAGCAAAATGTTTAAGGATGCAATCAATCATTAAGACTTCTTCCAAAATAAAAAAGCACACACAATCATCTGTTTAAAGCTTGCCTCAGTGACAAAAAAAAAAGTGACAGAATTACCATTCCTGTGTACTTGATTACCAAATCAGGGCTTGGTGGGAAGAACGACTAAGGAAGTCTTCCAATTAACTAATTTCTTCCCCCCCCCTCCCCTTTAAATGTGGTCGTCAAACACTGCTGTAGAAAGACATAGGGAAAAGTAGATCCCTGGTCTTCTGGCAGTTTTTCCCATTCTTGAACAATTCCTCCTTCAGATGCACAGCCACAAAGGTTCAAAGGTCCCCACTGCCTTTGTTCTCGGTTCCAGAATAGTTACAAACAAACTTTTGTTCCTGTTTCTTCAATGAAATAAGCTGCAGCAGTTACCAATGATTGAACTTTATATCTGTAGCTTGTCTTGTGCATCATTCAACTGAAGAATTATGGAATCTCATTTATACTTCCAAGAATAAATTCAGAACTTTTTCTGAAATAAAAATCAACATCCAGCCAACATATTACACTTCTGCATATACACAGAAGGGAGGAAGGATCAACAACACCTTGATTTATAGGTTGTACCAAAGAAATTTCTTTGTTTTATGTGAATGTAGTATTTATAGCCATTATTCATTCATTTGCCACTTTTACAATAAAACATTTCAATGCAAAAGTGGTATCTATCAGCAATTTTTAAAATAACACACACGTACACTGGAAACAGTGCTACCCAGTTGTTGTTTTTTTATATCTCAGAGCGTAAGGGATGAGATGATGATCATAAGAGCAAGTTATGGAAAGCAGGAACTGAAATATATTCACATTCCATGAAAAGCTGATATGGAAATTGTTGATCAAATTCATAAAGATTCTATCAAATTGTACCAGCTGCTGCATAAATTTGGGGGGAAAAGCAAGCAAGGTGCATTATTAAGCAGAATAACAGGCTTTTTGAATTAAAAAATAGAGCAAAAAGGAAAAAAAACCTGAAATTACCCTTTTAAAAGATTGTTCCTAGCAGGTGGGAGTTTAGTCTCTAGAGATGCTTCTTGTAACACACACAACACAAAAGATATCAAAGCTTCTTTTCTTTCTTTCTTTTTTTTTTTTTTAAATAAATTGTGCCTTCAAGCTAGAGCACATAGGCTGGCTGTTATGAAATCTAATGAAGACATTCATGAACCATAACAAGGAGTAAAAGGGTAAATCCCAGCAAATATTCAAAGGATCCTGCAACAATTAAAATGATGCTCAAACAGGAGTTGTCCAGCTACATTCTTCTTCATAACAGCCACGCTTCTGCCTCTGGTAAAGTCAGTAAGAGTATGTCTGAAACTCACAGTTTTTACACTGGCACCAAAAACCATGAAACTGCTTTCAAAACACCAAGCACTGTATCTTTTCTTTTTTCCCAGAGCACCCACATGCACCTTGAGCATTCTGAGTACTGAGACCAAAAAGTTCAACTCTCAAATGTCAGGAAACAATGTAACTTCTATTAAAAAAAATAAAATAAAATAAAATAAAATAAAAAAGCCAAAAACATTTTAATAGACATTTGTTTAGTTGTTGATAAATATATCTCAGATAACAAAATACACAGAGGATTAAACACGGTTTTCTTTAAGAAGCAAGAATTTTCAAACCACTTATAAGAACCTAACACCTTGCCATCAAAGTTATTTTTAGCAAAACTGATTATCTCAATCTGCCAGTAAGCGATGACAAAGCTTTTAGAATACCACCTTTCATCCTTGTATCTTAAAAGCAACTTACCACTAGTAATTAAATCACTGTCATCCCTCTCTACAACTAGATCCCAGGGCCATGGCTGCAGGACCACTACGATACCCATGTGCTGCTGAACTACCCACTGACACAAGTTTGAATCACAGCATGTGATGTCACACCAGGAAACCTTTGCTGTAAAAATTTTTCACCTGCTTTATGACTTCCTGCTTGCCCTAAGATAGAAAAGATAGTGCAAGACCAATTTAAAAGTAACACAGGACTGAGAACTTGTTCAACTAGCATAAAGCTTGCTTAAAAAGCAAACTAACACCCACAAGCTAAACTGGAACTGTCCCAGTGAGTTTATCCAAGACCAGTGCTTTGCATCATGGAACCCTCATGTTATGGACCCACTACCCGGAGATCTAAGGCTGTAACTCAGGCTGCGGCTGACCAAACGTCCCTCCACCCAATAAATAACCTCAGGGATATTTAAGCATTTAATTTTACCCTAAAATCCATAGGAAGCCAGGCTCCAAACTTCTTGTGGTCCTGGTTTAATGAATAAATGGCGGAAATGGGAAAAACTCCACTTTATCTGATTCTTAAAGAGTTATAATGGATACACTAAATCAATGCTTTCCACCCACAAACATTAAATGCTGAGCTGTGGACAAAAGCATTGGGCACACCAGGAAGGGAATGGAGGGGCAGCAACTGCAGCTTCTGCATCAGCAAAAGCAACTGGGATGACAAGAGGATGAGTGATTTATTGATCAGTAGTTTATGGTGAACTATTGCTTCAACCAGTGACTTCAAGCTACATCAACATGACATGCTCAAAATGTTGCAACTTTGCTACAGAAACAAAACTAAAAAAAAAAAAGGTTCTTAAAACAATTATTTTTAAAAGTAGATATTGGGGTTATTTTATCTTCTAAACTATAGATGACACGAAGAACTCCAGAACTACGTATGTGTAACTAAGCACGGAGCAAAGGAACAACCAGTGAATAATAACAGTTAAATATCATAATTATCACTTGGCAATACCATCTAAATACATTCAAATCCCGAGTATGATGACAGTTAATATTGCATTTAATCAAAAAGCAAGACAATAACATAGGGAAACATACACATGGCATATTTACCCAACTGCTTACAGTAAACCTGGTAGCATTGGTTTATCAGCTTAAACAATCAGCAGCTAATTAACTGTGCATTTAACAACTAGGTAATAAAGTTTCTTCACAGGAAAAATCAGATTGGAAAAGTCAACATCAGCTTAAACATGATTAACTTCCCATCCCACCGCTGGTAAAGCAAATCCATTTTACTACATGGTTTAAAGGGGCAGTTTTTAATTATTTTGCACAATTCCAAAGAATCTAACACTACACACACACACAAATACGGCAAGCTGACCTACCCAAGTGCATATAGACCCCAGCAACACAAACCACCGCTTCAATAAAACACACTTAGGCTTTATAACACGCCTAACAACAGCCCTGACTCACACTGCAGAAGCCCCCGTGGATGTTAGCCGCAATCTTTACAGGAGGGAAGCCCCACACAGTTGCAGCACGTATAACAGCAACAAAATACGAACTTGGAGTATTTCTTTCAGAGTTTTCCATTACTTCATTACGTCCTATTTCTAAAACAATCTCTAGGAAACAAATATACAGCAAACAAATATACTCTTCTGAAGAAGATTTACATCTTTCACCTGGTTTCAACTGGTGCGCACACACCTAGGAACATATGCACATGGACTCCTCAATAACCTCTATCTCTAAAGTGTTTTACACAGCAGAAATTGAGGCAACACAGAAAAACAGTATAGAAGAAACACAGCAAGTCAGCAATAGAAGTGGGATTCAAATGAGCAGCTCATAGCTATATCAATGGAGGGACAGCTTTGCTGCCTTCCTACAATTTTTACCCAATACAATAATTAAAATTTGAAAATTTAAGTTTTCCAACTTTAATTGTTCAGCACCAAAGACAACAATGTGTTTTCAGCAACAAGGATTTAAAAACCAAAACAAAGCAAAAAACCCAAAAAATTAATACTGAAAAAGAACAGTTTCGACCAAACCAGCTCAGAATTGCTAAACAACTGCTGACCCCAGCATTATATCCTCAGGTTATGCGATTCTCCCAGTTCTGGTTGGCTGGAAGACCTAATCTGCATAACAATAACCACAAGAAATGGCTTCCCTTTAGCTCCTCTGGATGCACATCCCTTCTCTGACATTGGCTAACAGTGCACAGCCAGCCTGTTCAAAGGATTAGCATAAGAATAGAAATCACTGCGAAAATCCACATGCTCCGACTGACCAGACTTGTTGACCTGCTTCACCCCAGAAACCAAATTGACTTATTTTTCAAAGGACAACAGTTGTTGACTTTAAAAGTTGACAAACGCTTCTATTTGTTTCTTTATATTATGGTATCAGACATCCCAAGGCAGCTAGCAGACCCAAACAGTGAATCTGAGCAACTTTCACTGTTGTAGACACAGACGTCACGTGCGCTCACCTTCAAGTTCAAATTCTTGCACGAGTCTGGTTGTGAAGAATGGGTCTGTCAGGACCCTTCTCAGCTCAGACCTACCAGGTTCATCATAAAATTCCTTCATCAGCAAGCTCACAAGCTCTGCTGGTACAAGATGCTGCTGGAGTCCACTAAAGGCTGAAACCAGACACCAGAGCCGCAGTTCAAGAGCACAGCTGCAAGAGAGAACTGGCCCCACACGCACACGACACCTGACAGAAGCCACCCATACTTACAGTCCCGAGACAGCAATTAGGGCAGGTTTTGCAAGTACTTTTTTTACAAGTTTACCTACATCTCTTTGTACTTTCTTCCCTTTCTGCCCTTACCCTGGGATCAGCCCAAAGGGTATCAAGCCACAACGGTGAGACAATAGCTCTTGCTATGCTCACGGCCACTGGAATCAGATAGGAACTGCTACATGGATAAGAATATTTTGAGAGGAAGTGCAAATGAAAATAAACCCCTAGTTCATGAAGAGGCCAACACCTTCCTTTTATTTGTGAAGAAAAGGATGCAAAGGCCAAAGGAACCCATTCCAATTTTTCTCTTCTATACAAACTCTTCTAGCGATAATAAAGTATGAAAAACATCATTTATTTTTGGAAATATGTATATTGGGTTCCCAAAAACCACATTGAATTTTTGTATAAACATATTACAGAGTTTGACGTGTTTGTTTTGAAACAGGGGAAGCTGACTGGAATCATCCCCATGACACTTAATGCAAAACAATGCATTCAAACAGCAAAATGACATTTCCTTTTCAAAAGTTCACAAAAGAAACAGAAGCCCAGGGGAAAATGGTCAAAGTAGTACTATTCACCTTTTTGTTAGATTTCCTCCACTCGCTCTGGGATCTTCTCCCCAGCCAGTAAGTAACCACTGCAATCCTTCTCCCTTATATTCAATGACATCACCGTTTCCCTCACTTTGCAATACAGAAAAACAGACTATAAAGAACTGGGATACTGATATGTCACAATCCATCAGCAAGTGGCACAAAGCCACTGCCACGCGGAGCTGCAAACATACAGAAAATCTAAACAGTAAAACAATCCCCCAAAAATATTTCTGCGAACCTGCCTCAGATGCTCTTTGTTTCTTCAAAAACTTTACAAATTGACTTTAAACAAACAAATCACAGGTTAAGAGCATAAGCTGAAATAGGGAACAATAATTTGCTTCTGGCAATGGACTCATGTTTCTGTGCATTGTGCACAGTATTAATATCACATTAACACTTTCGGTTCTGTTGTTTCCCCAAATAATAGGTTCTACAAAATGCATATTGCCAGACTCTCATTTTTCCCCTCTTTGTCACCTCAATCACTTTATGCCCTCAAAGGAATAAAATTTTGATTCTTCCAGATGGCTCCAATATGTTCAAACATTCTAAAACCATCAGATATACAATGGTACACACCCCAGTACGGCACAAGGAACCTCTGATAAGTTTCGTGAAAACAAATCAGTCCAAGCACAAGAACTATTTGCTTGTTCTTCTATCACAAAGAAGATGTAATATTTTACTTACAAAAATAAATTGTTCACTCAAGGCTAACCTAATTTTGCAAAGCCAGAATGAAAAGACATCTGTGCAGTGGGAAAGAAATGGCACAGTTCTAAATAAGCATGCACAAGATGTTTGTCACCATTCTGTAGAAAAAGCATGCTGGAACTTCAAAGGTTTGAAATAGACATTCTTTCAACAGTCTTGGAAACTTACTCATTCTGATCAGTTTCAAAGAGGAGTGTCTGGTTACTTTTGGATAATACACTTCAGGGTTATAGCTCTTTCTTGAAATGAAATAGCATATTTTAAGCTTCTCCCTTCTTGCCTTTTCACCTATTCCTCCAAATTGCATTCTTACCAATGATAGTATCAACCAACCCACCAAATTGGACACCCATCCCCAGCAGAGACTGTCCAAGCCTCTGTCCAAAGTGCTGTTTTCTGCACTGTCTTGTGTGGAAAGTACAGAGGTGTAACAAAAAATTACTTGTTCTCATCACCTTCTTATAATTCAACAGTTACAAGTTAGTTTGGAAGAGCAGTTTGTGATAATAAAACAGGTTCTCAGAGGAGAAAGAGATGGGACAAGTACTTTGCGAAAGGAAAACAGCAACTTACGCAGGTACGCACATGCTAATTTCAAAGGTTAATTTATCTTTTTCTCAAGTTTAAACCATTGCTCAGAGTCCAAACGTGTTACGAATCTTTCCTTACAAAACCCCGCACTGTTATCCTTTGCTCACTTCCCCATTGCAATTTGGTGGGAAAACTAATCAAGATCTTCCAGATAAAACCATCTCTACACACACACATGGAACGCCTGATTGGCGCTCCTCCATTTCGCAGTCTCCGAGCATACGGATGTCTCTCACACAGCACCCTCTGTGACCCAAGCAGACCCGCAGACGTTCACTGCACCTGAAAAGGTCTAACAAGGCATTAAAAGGGCCTCATTAAATATACCACAAAGGACAGCCTACACAATGGAGAAGAGGGCCAAGCACAAAGCCGGACGGCAGCTGCAGAGCACAGCGCTGCTTTTCCCTACGCTTGAAAAGCACGGGAACAGTACAGGCAGGCTGAAATCCCAATTATCCTTTCTTTCCCAACAAATTATTTCTTGGCAATAGGCAAATTTATTCACCTCGGAGACTTTCCCTGGAGAACGGCGACTGAGCGCGTGCTATTAACCGCGGGGGGGAGATAGAAAGGGGAAAGAGAGGCGCAAAACAAACAAATAAAATAATTAAAAAAAGCAAAACCACCACGAGCGAGCCCCCATTTATTTTATTTATTAAATTTTCTCCTTCCCCTCCCTCACGGCCAGGCTGAAAGTCCCCTGAGGCACCGGCCGCGCCTGACCAGCTGCGACCGTTGGCGGTAACGGCCGCGGCGCGCGCCCCCTCCCCTCAGCCTCCCTCAGCGCCGCCTTCGCGACATGCAGGGTGCT
>NW_010314697.1:0-5917 GCF_000700745.2 Antrostomus carolinensis | reverse complement strand
CCCCTCCCGCTCGTGACCCCGAAGTCAGCAGTCTGGCAGGCTCCGTGCCCTGCCTCCCTCAGGCAGGAGGAGGAACATGCAGCCCCAAAGCCTGCCGTAGTGCTCGTGCTCTCCCCTAGATCTCTGCGATGGTCTCCACACCTCACAGCCCTCCACCCTGGCATCCTCTGCCTCATCAGCAGTGGCAGCTCCCCTCTAGGAATACAGTCTAATGCTAAAACCCACGGCACATCTCCTGGTACTGTCAGTGGCTGCAAAGCTGGTCAGCAACAGTATTTAACTAACAGTGCCAGTTAGCCTCGCTTGCTCCAGACCCTTTGTACCCCCTTGGTACCCAGTTACGAGGTGGTGCAGAGGTCTTGGGCTGAGCATCGGGGCAGCCTCAGAAGAGAGAAAAAGATTGTGCATTTCTACTTGAGTGGCTTTCTTGGGGAAAAAGCCTCTGCCAGGGAAGCCAGCAGTCCTGAGCAGACATGAGACCAGATTGGGTGTCCTTTTCTTGGTTTGTACTGGAGTCACCATGCAGGAGGCCTCTCCTCAGCTATATTTCTAAAATCTCATGTGATGTCAGCTTGTTTCCCTGTTTGCAGGCTTTACAAAAAAAAAGACCCATCTCTGAGATGTCATCAATGTTCAGTCAATATTTTAATTGTCCTGGGCTCTGCCCCCCTGTTTACTTCCTCAGAGCTGTAAAATAAATAGCACTGGCCTTTCCCCCTCAAATCAGAAAGATCTTCCTTTGTTCTTCCCTTAGGGACCAACGGCTTGCCTGTCAGAGGCAGATCGTTACACTACAAAGTCTGGCAGGCCCCTCCCCACAGCAAACAAGGTTAAAATTCAAAGCCCACTGGGGTCTACGTGATGCTGATCATTTATATAAGCACACTGTCATGAACAAGGGTCACAGAAGGCACTGCACCTCACTGGAGATGTCTCCATCTTGCCTGGAGACAAAGGCCGAACAGAAGATGAGCCATAATCTATGTAAGCCCAAAGCAAAACATAATTCAATAAAAGCATCTCAAAAATTTGGTGGGAAACCATCTTTTGCATCGCTTACACCAGTGACCAAAAACAGAATGGAGAAATAAAGACATTTGTGCATGAGCAGCTTCATGTGTGTGTGCTAGCTGCAGGCTTGTGCTGCACAGCAGTGACTGTCACTTCCCATGACCCAGCTGCCTTTCTCCATGGAGCTGCTGGGCATGCTGGCATGTGCAACCATCACTGCGGCCATGCCAGAGGGTGCTGTAGGGGGCAGGTGTATGATCTGTGGTCCCAAGTGCTGGAACGCACTGCAAGACCTGAAGGGGAGGATCCCTTAACCTTTTATAGAGGATGGCAAATACCCCCTCTCCCTGTAGCACATGGAGCTTGCCAGCATGAACCAGCAAAGCCTCATTCCTGTCTAGACAGCAAGCTTCCAGCGCAGGAACTCCTTGACATGGATGCTGCAGTCTTGGTCTGCCAGTGTCCCCTTTCTGTGCCAGCCACTTCTCAAAGAGATGCTTGCCCTCCCTCTCGCTCCGCTCTGCCCTGGGCTCTGCAGCAGGGCAGTGCTGAGGCAGCCTGGCAACACTGTCCGGTCAGGTTAGGAAACTCTGCAGAAGAGGATTTGTAAACTAAACAAATGCCAGTTGAGGAGCCAGTTTCTTCCTTCTGCTTTGTACTTTCAGTGCAACCTGGCAGGGACCGGTGCGGGATGCAGCTGGCACTGGGAGGAACTTGGTCTCCCGCTGAAGCACGGTCAGCTCAAGAGCAGGACAATAGAGCTATGTAACAGTACACACAAAAATGTTTTGCAGCAAGCAGACCCAATCCATTTGCTAAGAGCAAACAGCAGTGAGAAACTTGAAAAATCAAAATCCCCCCATAGATCTGAGCTCAGCTTCACCTCCCATAAGCCACTGGATCACTGGAGGTACAGGACCTGTTTCAGGTGACCTGAGAGTATGAACCTCTCACAGGTCTGTGAAAAGGTTGCACTGGCAAGATAACTAATGATTGTGATGACCTCAGCTTTGGGAGCCCTGATTTTCCTTGAGAGGGTGTCCAGCCACTGAAGCAGAGAGGTCCCTGGGACATGAGATCCCAAGTGACAACCCACACCTATTGTCAATCCTATGGTAAAAAACCACCCCTAGAGCCTGTGAGCTGGGAGACCTCCTTCAGGTGGAGAAAATTCCCACTGCCTGCCTCCAATACTGCTCAGCTGTGTATCATGGGCCTTGAGCTGGGAAGTGCCTGGCCATTCCTAGCTGCCCTTGGCTTCACCATCTCCAAAACACTGAAATTAGGCCCCAAGAGATCTCCTGCCAGCTGTCCAACACTGGGCATTACTGCAGGTCTTGTTCCCACCTGGGCTTTTCAAAGGTGCTGATTTATACGGTGGATGAGAAGCACTGATACAGCATGTTTGTGGAGTAGGTCAGAAGAGTCTGATCCATTTTAAAGATGGTAATCAGAAGCACATAGGGTTATCTCTTGGTTATGATCATTCACAGAAGAACTGGAGCAGTGCTGAGTGCTCTTGAAAAATCTCAGCCCTCATAAAGGCTATATTTGGTCTAGAATAGACCCCAGACCTGCTAGTTTCTCACCCTACATTTCAGCCACAAAACTCCCCTTACTTTAGACAAGTGGGATGTGATGCTCTCTCCTCACAGTCCTCTGAAAGTCATTGCTCTCACAAAGGGGGTCAAAGAGCCAATGCTCCCTATTGCATAGGGTCTCCTGGAAGGAGATATTTTTATACTAGAACATCTCAAACTTGCAAACATTTCCATTAAGTAGGCTTTGAATTACAGACACTCACAGACCTGGCCCAGGTTAATGGAAGAAGTACTTTTGTGCAACGACAGGAGAAGGCATTGGGAACCCACCATTCAGTACTGGTAACACTGTGAAGAACCTATCCAGGTAGCTCAACAGCAAACACGAGGATTATTAAGTTGTGTCAAATGGAATTGCCAATGCAAGTAATCAAGAAAAAGCCTGTGACTGAGGCAATCTCTTATGGTTGTGGGAAGAACCTAAAGGACAGAGTCTTGGCAAGAGAACTGAGCACATGGGACAGGTTCTGCGAAGTAGTGACACCCAAACTGCATCCTAAAGTTCGTCCTGGTTTTTGAGTCTAACTGTACTCAAGAAATAGGATCTTGTATTCATCATAATAAAATGGATTAATGCACCATATCTTATTAATATTCTCCCTTCCCGTAAACAAAGAATTCCTCAGGAACCTAAATATTATCTGATGTTTCAGGTCAAAAGAGAAAGGATCAACAGTTCAGACGCTAATGAAAAGTTGTGTTTAGAGCTGCTCCTTAGCCTTTATTAAGTAAAAAACTTACACTTGATTGTTATATGAATTCCTCTGTACCTGCTCTTCAGAATTTCTGCAGCTGCAGAAGAGCCCCACTGCCTTCTAACAGCATGCACAGACAGTACCTAAATACATTTGAAGTGGAGGGTATGTTGAAAGGATTGTGTCAAGGAACTTTACCAGTAATGCACCCAAATAAACCAAATGCAAAACAGTGCTGTTGTGAGAGAGAGGGATGGGGATGCCTCTAGCAGAGCCTGCCTGGCTTATCCCAGGGGAATGCGGAGGTGCCACATGGAGAAGGAACCAGGCAGGTAAGCGGGAGGGTGAGTTCTCAGCACATTAGCTGCTCCACAGTACCTGGGCACGCACTGGACAGCAAGTAACTCACAGTGCTTTGACCAAGGAGAGGATTGTGTGAATTACTTGACACTTAGCATTGGTCAGAAACATGCAGATGAGAATTGCTACAGCACCTAGTGTGCAGTGATCAGTGTGTGTGTATCTATGTCTTGGGATACAAATTCATCCAGAGACACACAGGTTCCTGCAAGACAGGGAGAAATTATCACAGGACAATCTATAGCACCAGCGTCAGGAGGATACTCTGGCATCCTGATTTCAGTTCTCATATACATGGGAGCTGGAGGAGCAGTCTGTTTGGACTACAAGAAGAAATGAAGTCCTGCTTTTTACTGGAGTAACATGAGAAACTCAGATCAGAATATGATGCTACTGCAAATAATAGGGTGACTCAATTAAGGAAATGTGACTAGTTCTCTCTTCATCAAGCAGAAATGGTCTGATGTGGCTCAAAGCCATCTTTACATATTGAGGGTAAGTTCACCTCCTTGAGTATCTAATTCCCATTTGCTTATTTGCCTCAAAGGATGCTTTTGGAAAGAGGAGTAGTAAAAGAGGAGTGGGAAGACCCTCCATATATGTATATAGATATAGATGATATAGATATAGATATATATAGATAGATATAGATAGATAGAGATAGAGATAGAGATAGAGATAGAGATAGAGATAGATAGATATAGTTGTTGTTGTTGTTGTTGTTCTACCTACACAGAAAAAGGAATAGACTCCTGGGTAAAGAGAGGGAGGGAAAGGAGGAGATGGAGGTTGCCTTTAATGTTTCTGGGACCAGTGAGAGGAATAGTGGCAAAGATACTCCTGCAGATACTGGGGTATGAGCTCAGACTGTTTCAGACTTGTTACAAAGCTGTCAGGTTGGGAAGACGAAACAGGGATGTTGGCTGCTGACTGTGGAAGTTGGCCTTTCCCCACTTAGAAAGAGGTGTCTGTCAGTGATATGCACAACACAGATCCAATAGCACATCTGGACTGCTGTCCAGGTGCCCCCAGTGAATTGCTTAAGATGTGGAAAAAGAGGAGAGCAGAAAAATGTAGCAGCAGATGGCATCACCGATGGAAGAGGAGAGGCAGCAGCTTCTTGGTAATTGCAGGGCAGATTCAGACTTTGCTTTAACCTGGAGCAGCTGAACTAGACCAAGAAGAGGCAACATTTCCACTTGCCCAATAGGAATGAAAATTTTGCTGAAATGAGGCAAATTCTTAGCTAATTATATGCACTAGCAGGGTATGGGCAGATTCCCCTGGACACAGAGGATGTCAACATCTTCAACACTCTGTTTTGGCAGACTTCTCTGCTTCTTGAAACTGCTTTGCAGATGTGGACAGTACAGCTTGTGTCTGACTGGATGGTGTCTCAGCTTCATCGTGGACTCTCTGGAGTGAAAGGCTACAGTGGCGGTGCAAGATGGAGAGCACTTCTCATTGCTACTGGCAGAAAACTCCCCCTGCTTTCTGCACACTCCCATTTCCCTGCCCCCACTGCTTCTTGTCTTATTCTTCACTTCCCACAATAAAATCCTTGCAGCAGGAGCCAAGCTCTGAACAGTTCAGGTCTAAGACAGGAACCTTGAGAGGCTGTAACGGTGAAGAAAAGGAGGAAGATCTGGACAGGTGTGTTGGGGAAATACCCGAAATTATTGTTGCATTGCTATGGGGCAGCAGAACAATCTAGAAAGGCCTGAGGGGATGAAATTATCTTCTCATGATGGCAAAGGGACAGAGATGTGGACACACATCATGGTTACAAGAATTTTCATGCAGAGACCCGTGAAAACAAGGACTTGGGGACTGCAAGTCCCTCATAAAGCAGAACAATAAGCTTAACAGCCAGCTACTGAGCTCAGGCAACTTGTCTTTGTAAACTCCTTTGCCATAGTAGAAAGAAGCCCAGAAAAGAGACCTCAATGCTTTGAAGTGAGTGCTGAAATTATTGCCAAGGACTCATGGCAAAAGATCACTTTCTATTGATTCTTTTTTTTTTTTTAACTAGTTAGAATTTCTTCATCTTGGCCAAAGAAATGTAACCATTCACTCTTGCCTGCTGTTCACAGTAGCTCCTGTATCCATTTATCGTGTACTAGGAGAGGCAAGCTACTTGTTCTAGGTTTGTAACTCCATTGGGAGTTACAAATTCCCGGTGTTTTCAGTTAAGGTGAAGGCAGCTCTTCAGTTCTGGTTAGATTATATATATATAAATATATATATAAA
>NW_010314696.1:0-11553 GCF_000700745.2 Antrostomus carolinensis | reverse complement strand
GGCGGCCCGGCTGGAGCAGCCCCCGGGCTGCAGGCCTTGGGGCGGCCTGCTGCAGTCCTCCTGGTGCATTACCCTGAGACCGAGCAAAGCGCACCTGAGAAACGCATCCCCGAGAGCGCCTTGCCAGAACGCTTCAAGCGTTCTCGCTGTGCTCCGGAAAGCCTCACCCACAGAGTTACTAAATGAGACTCCCTCTGCATCCAGCACAGTCCAGAAAAATTCCCACCTCGCTTTTGCAAGCCAGAGATGCTTCATTGCTGGTAGCATTGTTCAAAATAAAGAGATTACTCCCCTGTTAGAAAGCACATACGCCCTGGTCCTGTGGAGGACCGTACATCCTGTGTCCTTCCTGAGAAGGGCAGATGACCAGCAATTCTGGGCTAAAATCTCGACTCCTACCAGGGATTTCTCTAAGACGCATTTGGCCAAATTACTTTGGACAGAATTTTCAAACTTGCAAATATATTTTCAAAGGCATATCGTGTACTTAACAGATAATTCAACAAATAGCTGCAATCTTGGCTGAGTTCAGTGAAAGGCCTGCCTGTCATCTCTGAAAACCACAAAGCTTATTTTGGAACCATAAATACATTGTTAAACTTCGAGGGCCTAAGTTTTCTGACCTAAGTTTGAAAACAAATTGCTAGTCACATTACAAAATTATCTACTTCCATATCTATTACAATAATTATTTAGTTGATAGAGTATTTTATATTAATATTTTGTATTATATTAATAGTATTTTGCACATACCTACTCACTACTGTTACTACACAAACCAGAGCAATGGCTCTCATACACTAAAAAGAGATTTCACTCATTTCTGCTCTTCACAGTCATTTTGGTTTATAGGCCACATAAATAGGGTGTTCTTGGGAGGGGACTGGCGTGAAAAAACTCTTACTAAAAATTCTGAGTTTTTCCCTCAGAATACTAATTTAAATTCTCAGTCTGCCTCTTTTTTCAGAGGTAATAATATGTCCCCCAAATTCAGAAACAAAGGGGAAAAACCAGAACAAGGCCTGGTTTCTTAAAATAGTCAGAGGCCCTTTCATCACGCCCAGTGCCTCTTCTCCTCTCTTCCTCACTTTGTGATCCTAGGGAATACAGAAACAACACCGCATACTTAAATTTGGCCTTCAGCCTTGAAATCTCTTACTGTTTTGTGATCAGTTAGCTTTTTAGGCCTCCTTTCCGCTTAGATGTATTTATAGTCTACAAATCAAGCACATCTAAACTATTGTCTTTTCAAACTCTGATAACATTTTAAAAATGTGTAATGTATACCTAGATGAATAACGCTTTTCAGAGAAAGCAATCAATGCCAAGGTTGTTGTTGGGCACACCTCCTCATGCCTCTGCAACAGGAAATATGAGCAGATCCCCACCTTTGGTCAGGCTGCGCTCAACGCAGATAGATGAGGCATTGAGATGGCTTCAAGTCGTTTTACTCCTCCCCATGTCCCCTTTGGTTCAGGCTTAAGGAGTCCTCTGATCTTCCCAACTTCTTTACAGTCCCAGAGCTGTGAATCACTGCAGACAAGTTCTCGACCAAAAAATTCGTCACCCGCTCTAGATTGGGGCTAAAAGTGGCATAGCACCGCTCAGGGTGCATATATGTCACACCCTCAGATTTGGAGCAGAGCAGAGTGCTGGTGCATGTGTGGAGCAAAACCGTCTTCTGTGGAGACGCAAGCTTGGGTCCTGGCAACAAAACGCCCACGTGTGCGTGGTGCTGGGCCTGATTTACCAAGCCCTTTCCTTGGCATCCATCCTCCATCCTCACAGTATCTCGGAGAGGCAAAACATCGTGACACCCAGCTTCACAATTGGGTTACTCGGGTGCCGAGGCTCAAGGAAGTCATTGGAATGAGGTATATAAACATTTCTGTGAAGTGGGTCCTGAGAGGTTTGTTGAAAAGTACGTGGAAGAGCTGTACGGAGACAGCGTGTTCTGTCTGAGTCCTGTTCCTGGAGTTTGCTACTGGCCCCCTCAGGAGCACGGCGGCTGTAGGAAACATGAGGCCCACAGTGTAAATAAAATGTAGGCTCTTTAATTATGGCCTAAGGGTTGGTCTGCCGTGGAGCAAGGATTTAAATGCAAGCATTTCAGGTCCCAGAGAGCCTGACCACAATACCATTTATTTCTGTATATGCCCATTAAAGTATTTGGTATCTGTAATTTATTAAATTCTCCGTACTCTTTTTAGTTACATTCAGTTTTCTCTAAAGGTAGAAGAGGCGGTCATTCAGAGCATCCTCTCTGCACCGTGTGCTTTCTGTGCCCCCTGGTTCCCTGATCTCTTTCTCTCCCTTTTCTCTGTCTCTCCTTTTTTCCATCTGCATTTTCCTCCAGCAGCACCCATTTCCTGTGGGTTTCATCACCACCCCCACCCTGCTTCCATCTGTTGAAGAGATCAGCTATGAAGTTAACATGCAATTACACTACCAGTGAAATGACACCAACAGTTACAGTGGCATTACAAGGCATTAAAGTGAACACCCCAGTGAAATTAATGGGAGAGGAGGGAATTCATCCCTCTCACAAACAGGTTGTCAGCAATCTCAGGTAGGTAAAACAGCAGCCTCTCAGGTATATTTAGGCCAGGGTCCTCTCTCGGTAGCCTAGAGAGGCAGAATTGCTTTCCAGCAGCCTGGCTGACACTCTCCACAGCCTGCATGTGCCACGAGAGGTAGGGAAATACATCAAGTGACCAGCTGCTGCTGCGGGCTGCGACTGACACCTCTGACAGAGCAATAATGGGAATTGACTGTAATTTCTCTGTCACAGTGGTCCAGTATAGCTCTACCAACTCGGACTTTTTAACATAATAATTTCTCTCCCTGGTATGTAATTTAATAGGTTTGTCAATGTTTGTGTGCTGTGCTGCTTCCCCCCCCCCAGAAATATAGTCCTGTAAAAGTCCAGTTTCAAGACTGGGGCAACAAATTAGAAATACAATTTGAGTTACAAGGTAAGATGAGCTGTATATGCCAGCAATTTTCATAGTTACTTTATGTGGTATATTTCATATTGTGTAAATTCAATTTATTCTATCCTTTTAATAATACTTCAATGGATCGTGTGGACTGATGTATACAGAGCGCTGTGCAATGGTATAAAACAATATAGCGGCCTCCTCAAGTTTTGCTGTGTCATTTCTGTGTAGATTATAGTAATAATTTGAACAACCTAATTAGAAATTAATTGCAAATTTTATAAGTTAATTTCTCAGGTAAGAAGAAAAAAGTTCTCTGCTTATAGAGAGTACTAAAAGTTAGCATTAAACTACATATAAAAGGAAAATAGCTTATGGCTGATTTTGCATAATGAGTCTAACTTTTTCCAGCTTTGTCTGTAATAACCTGCCACCCTGAAGAAGGCCTTTCTCTCCAGTTCCAACTTTAAATCACATAGCCACTGCCATGGGGATTGAACTAAGGTGTAAATCAATATTTCACTGCCCAGATGTACTTGGAAGGCCCATTCAGCCCTCAACAAGGAAAAGCTTTGCTGTGTGCAAAATTTTAAGGTGCTGAATGAGACGTCCCTGTTTCTGATCATAGAACCATAGAATGGTTTGGGTTGGAAGGGACCTTTCAAGGTCATCTAGTCCAACCTCCCTGCAATGAGCAGGGGCATCTTCAACTAGATTGGGTTGCTCAGAGCCCCGTCCAGCCTGACCTTGAATGTTTCCAGGGACAGGGCTTCTACCACCTCTCTGGGCAACCTGTTCCAGTGTTTCACCACCCTCATCATAAAAATTTTCTTCCTTACATCTACTCTAAATCTACCCTAATTTAGTTTAAAACCATTGCCCCTTGTCCTATTGCTACAGGCCCTGCTAAAAAGTTTGTCCCCATCTTTCTTACAGGCCCCCTTTAAGTACTGAAAAGCCTCAATAAGGTCTCCCTGGAGCCTTCTCTTCTCCAGGCTGAACAACCCCAACCCTCTCAGCCTTTCTTCACAGGAAAGGTGTTCCAGCCCTCTGACCATTTTTGTGGCTCTCCTCTGGGCCCCCTCCAGCAGGTCCATGTCTTTCTTGTGCTGTGGACTTTCTTGTACTTTCTTGATATTTTGAGAGCATCTATTGATCAAACAACCCAGAATGCTGAGAACTGGGGTGACCGCCCATCCAGCTACCTTCGCCTCACCTGGATGGCAGCAGTGGTTGGGAAAAATAGGTTTGTTGACTGCACTGGGTGGCAGACACAGCCTCCAATAGAAACATCATTGAGGGAGTAGCTGCACTTTTTCCTTAGACTTTGGAAAGCCTCGCCCTGTCCTTTGTGTCTGATCCTTGAAGCAGTCATGCCTGGACTACATAGTGCCTTCGAGCCAGTGGGACGGCACTCCTTCCTCTAGGACAGGGGATTCCTCCCACTGCTTTTGTTCCTGTTCTGCTGTGTCAAGGCTGAGGGCGATGCATTTCAGTAACTCTGGTATGGCTTAGCAAGGCAGCTTAACGTGAACCCTCAGGCCCACTCCAGAAGCCATTCAGGTTTGCAGTTAGCAGATACAGAGCTCTATTGTGGAGATTGCTCAGCTCCCCTACTGGAGGCTAGATGTTGTAAAGCTGATTCAGGTGACCTAAAGCTGAGTCTTTAACTGTATTGTGACCATTCACTAAGATGAAACAAGATAGGAGAGTCCACAAAAGTAGATAGGTGCACTCATATTAAAACTGAGAGAGGCTGGAGGAAGATGTGAGATCTAATCATGGGCTCTAGGCTAGGATTAACAGTAGAAAGCCAGTGGGACTTCCAATCTTTTATTATTATTTTTTTTTTTTAATAAAAGATAAACAACTGCTTCCATTTTATGAGGATTTCTGATGGAACATTGTCCATAAACATGCAATGTTTTCTGGACTCCTATGAGGAACAGATAGCTCTAGGTCTTCGTCTCACCAGCATATCATTGTGGAAGATGAAAAAGCTGCCTGGGCAGACACAGTAGGAGATCCCCTTTCTAAACCACGTTCTTGAAGTACAAGAATACATGGCCCTTAACACTCATTATGAGCAAGATCTCGCTCTTTCCGTGTTTCATTTTCTAAAATACCTTAATAGGAGGGAAAGCATAAAACCTGTATTTGCTCCAAGATAACAGAAATCCCATAGTCATCGTCTATAGTACAGCCCTATTTTCCAGGGACTGGAAATAATAACATAACACTTACAAGAGGTAGCATAAAGTCCAGGAAATTGCAGAATATATTCCAATGTCTTCAGATTCTGCAAAAGTTTCTTTTTCTTTCCTTTGCCAAGCTGTAAGAGAAAAAGGAGGTCTTTAAGAGTCTCCTGCACTTCCACACATGGGCCAGAAGTCTTTGTCTGTGAGAACTGCCACACAGTTACTACCTTTGCAGCGCTTACAGCTGCTCTGTGTGAGTTGCAAGCCATTTGCATTGCGTGCTGCACGACTGCGGACGCGGTAACAAACCTTGGTCTCGCATGCAGACTCTCTTTGGTTTGATGAATACAACAAAGAAAGTACTTGCAAATGTGCAGTGCCTAGGATTTAGTCATTTTCAGTGGAAACACACATAAAAAAATATGCTTATTCGCCAACCAGACTATGCCATCGTTGTAGGTTGGTTTCCATTTGCCCGAAGCTGAGCCCACAAAATACAGAGAGAAGGAGGAGTATAATGGAACTAATAAACCTGACAAATGCATCCAAGCAACTGTTTAATTCCCCTGATGTGGAGATCTAGGAAGACAGTGGTCAAGGAAGAACTTGGTAATTCTTAATTTTGATGGGAAGAGGTGGCTAGAGGAAAAATATGCTTTTCCAGGTCTGAAGACAGTTCATTTTGGTGGCTTTTTACATGGGAGGTTTTAATCCTAGCGTGTTTTTTCTTTATTAGCAAACAAAAATAACAGAACAATAGCTAACTCCTATTAAAAAATTACCAAGGGAGGCAAAGAAGTGCTTATAATAGAGTTATTGCTGCATCCTGAATTAGGGAATAGTGCCAAATACCTCTGTGATGAAAAACAAATCAATGTAATGATGCTTTCCCATTCCCTTTTTTTGGGGGAATGAAATGTCACAGAATATTCTGCACACTTCCTATTGGGGACCAAGGCATACGGGACTGCTTCACAACAGAAGGCAAAAGGATTTTGTTAAAAATCGGTGCAGACAGACAGCCAGCTGCTGGAACTGAAGGTTAAAATATGTTTTAATTTTCTAATGACAGCAAACGATGAAGCAGTTATCGTCTATGAAATTTCAGATGTAGTATAGAATCTGAGTAGACTAAACATAGTATATCTACTTCCCTTTTTCACCCAAATAGACTTGGTTTCACCTAAACTGAAACTGCTCTGGAAATTCAAACCATGTCATTTAGCTTTGTGCTCTAAGGTCCTACACGTTTAAAGTTACTTTTGTCCACATACTGACACACTTGAAGAGCCCCACCTCTGTTGAAGTTGGTAGGCTTTTCACAGCTTGCTTTCAGCTGGTCACATCCTGAGCATCTTATTCACTTTTTCCTCTATCTGTACTCAGGCACGCTTTCAGAAGAGTTTATCCACATAAGGGCTGACTAAACACTGAGCAAACAGTTGAGAATTTGGCTGTCTTTTATAAATAATGATTCAAAGGTTTGATTTAGCTACAGATGAGCCTGAGCCACAAAAATTGCATCTGGCTCCTAACTGTGTCAACTCCCATGGCAGAGATTTTTTTTTTCCCAGCCAAAGCTTGGCCTGAAAGTTCACGCAGAAAGACAAGCTGTGAATCAGAAGCCTGTATCAGTGCTCCGGGAGAAGTACGTACCAAGATAGCCCACAGCCACATGCCAGCTTGCCATTGACCTTTATCTGCATAAATAGTCGTGACCTTTGGGCTGCTCAAATTAGTGCTAGCTGCTCGAGCAGTCAAGGATCACAACCCTGTTCTGCTCAGGCCACATCTCTTTGCCTCTAACCGCTTGCGCCGTCTCCTTCGCTGGGCGATGGGGCAGCTTTCTTCCCACTGTGGACATCCTCTGCCTGGGAGGAAATCTACCACAGGCTGGGTAAGACCATGCTAAAGCCTCGCTACATCGACTGAGCAACACAGAGAGGACTGAGTGAAGGAGCTGACAACCCGTCTTCAGATTGACACTTCTGTAGCGCACAATAAACCTTCACCTTTGCTCTTGCTTTAATGTATTCTTTTGCTGGGCCTCAAAGTGAGTTGTTTTGCTGAAAAACTGTAGTAGATCAGTAAACCACAGATCTCTTTTAAAAATATAATCTACATTTTATTCAGTGGACTGTATGCTGTATAGGGTTTAGAGCCCATTATTGTCTCAGTAGACCAGAGCTAGCATGCTTTCTCATGTAAATAAACATTTAGTCCTATTTCAAAATGCACCATTTGTGTCCCTGAAACCATAGCATTTTAGTTATTTTTTTGAAATAGGTATTTGCACAGTTTTATAAGTACATTTTTTCCAAATGTTTAGAAGAGATCCTTTGGATGCTTAAAAGATAATATTGACTAGGTAGGCCTGTGGGGGGGTGGGGGGGGGAGCGGGAAGAGTGAGATACTTTTAAAGATATAAAGCAGGGAAAAAATACAAACATTTTCAAGGTTCCCCGAGATGACAACTGCACAGACACATTCAAAGGGAGGTTACTATCCCTGAAATTTGCTCCAAAGCTCTTTTTTTTAATTTCCTTTAACTAGAGCTTTTTTCTCTTTGTCTGTTTCAATCATGGGATAGCAGATACCAAGTGTATTTTTCAACCTGATGTACACTGTCTGCATAATGCTTTAAAAATTCAGGTGACTCCTATTATATATTCTGGAGATGTTTTTAATTGCACCAAGGAAAACTGTCAGGCAAGTAGTGATATAGCTAGTCACTAATCCCCGTGTTTTTAAAACTAAATTTGAGGGAGCCATCCCGCAAGTAGGAGCGGGAGCTGCATGCTGAAGCACACGCCTGCTGCTTCGGGCACCCATCTTGGAAGGGAACTAATTATTCTGCTGCATCAGGTCCTTCAGCTCCACACCAATGTCTAACCCACAGCAGTCGGGGTGAGCTGAATTTCACACCATGTTTCATGAACATCTTCTCACTGGAAGGGCTGCAATGCCACCCATACGGTCCTTGGTCAGCCATCCAAAAAGCTGATGTCCTGCCTCTCTCCCAGGAGGATGGTTTGGACAAGGCCCATGAGCTCTGAAAATGAGCTGCACGACCAGCAGACTTGTCTTTATGCTGTGTGATTGGAGTGGGTGCAAGAGAGGATAGGGGCCGCTGGCTCCTATTTCTGTGTGCAGTTGCACAGAAACAAGACCCTATGACTCTCAGAGTCCATCTGCCAAATTAGAGCATCTTCCTCTTCAGTTATACCTGAGAAAGGGCGTTTATGTTTCACCAGAGAAGCAAATAAAGGGAGGGCTGGTCTGCAGCCTTCTCCTGTGCAGCCACTGAACCTCTTACACACAAACTGCATTACAGCTGCAGAAAGGAAAAAATGTGGGCTACCCTTGCTGAAACATTGGCAGCACATCACTGTTTACAACTGGAATTCTTGCTGCCTGCTTTTACCAATGACAGCTTAGGACAGGAATAGGAAACTTCACATGATGATGAGGTCAACTTTTTTTCACTTGTCCAGTGCCCCTAGACGAGCACAAAGCTGCTGAAGTTAAGATTTATGATTGCTTGCAAAAAATTGAGCTTGAGCCACAATTTTTAGCTGGCTCTTTTGTGTTATCTTTTATAGCACTTCCAACAGCACAATCGTTTGAAACTTTTTAAAGCAATTTGGTTTGCTTTCATTTGTTCCTCATTTCAGCCCTCCCGCCTTGATTATCTGTGGCCGAACCAGAAGCAATTTTAACTTGACCCATTCTTGAGTAAATGAGAAAGCAATGCATGTGTTTGCAAAGCGTGTTTATCTTGTGCCTTTCATCTGTAATTAATATGAAACCTATGGAGCTACATAAACGAGTAATTCACTTACAAAACTCACAAACCCATACTAATTTCTTCCCCTTGGAGTTTACAGCTCTGAGGTATCCCTTCTAGTGGTTTAGTTTCCTTTTGTGTACCTGGAGATAAAACCAGTCAGCTAGACAACTTTCACTTGTGAAAGAGGGAGAGCTGCTCAGCTGTTGTTCTCCTCTGCCCCCATCCCACTACACACAACGTACATAAATGTGCATAGAGGGGGAATAAAATAACCACTTTGCATGTCACTTCTGCTGTGGTGGTTTGTGCATGTGAAGTAGACTTCTGCTCGGCCTTCTGTAAAATAATTTCTACCAAGAGACTAGGGATCTGTTTCTGTTCTCATGCAAATGAAATTAGTGGAATTATATAAGCATAGAATCAGGGGCAAATGAGAGGAAACTCTTGTTTGCTCTTTTGTGCATTTATGGAGCTGGGCTCCTTAAACATGAATGAGGTGGTGCTTTCATAAGAGATGGAAAGCTTATCACCAGGCACCTGGCCTCGAGAGGACTAGCCACAGCACTGAAGACTTGCAAGCCATGCGATGCCTATAGATAGCTGGGTGTCAAAGGGTGCTTTGAAACAAAAGAAACTCCCCAAACTGGGAAGCCCCTTAGAGCTAAGCAGAAGGAAACACTAAGTGCAGCAGGTCTAGATGAAATCCCATCCCCCCTCCACCTTGTTCAGGTGCCTATATCAAAGCTGTAGGGAAGGGATTCCTTGTAGCTAGGGATCCTTTCCTAAAAATAATTGTGTAGGACCTCTCTTTGGAAGCAATGAGGGGAGTGCTTTCCCTCAAAACCCACCCCAGCACCATTTCAGGCTGTGTGCTGCGCTGGTACTGGGCTAAAGCTCTTTATCTGTGGGAATTCTCCTCCCTCCACCATTAGCTGCATATGTAAAACCCTGCATAAACCATTGTAGTCTCTGGGATCTGGGGGTGGAGAGAGGAATGGAAGAAATCTTGTAGCAGAATATATTTAGCTTCCATCTCTTCCAGGATGCTCCTTCACACCTCTCATTTAAGTGCATCCAGCCCTGTACCGAGCCATGGAAAAGCAGCAGAAACAGCACAGCTTTCTGCCTTGAGGAAAGGGTCTGGATTTATACTTCAATAAAGCAACCTCAGTACTGAAAACATAAAAGGGACCCCGAAAGTTATTTGACAAAAGACATTTTAAACACAGCCCACAGGAGAGAAGCCAAGTTAGTTCCTAATACTATTCAGCTATACTGAAAGTAAATTTTTGTGGCTGTGCAGAAATCAAAAATGGGATCAAGATTATTGGCTAAAAGGGCAGAAACCACATTTACTAAGCTGTCTTTTGTTTGTGATGTTTGGTCTTTACTGTTTTTCACTTAACAAGGCTGCAGAACTTATTACTTCTCCTTAAGGAGTGCTACTGTACACAGGGAGTAACCAGCTCGTGGTTATGTGCTGTGACCAAAATGCTGACATTTTGAAATGGACGTTATTCATTGCAACCGCTTTGACTGAGGCCATTTCATATGGAAACAATTAAAAGGCAGAAAGCATATCATAACAAAGGAATGAGAAGAAAGATCAGGAAATACAAGCAGATTGGATCATTCTCTAAAAATGGATGCAGTATTTACTGTAATCTAAGATTTGAATGACCACAGGAGAGCAGACATGACTCTGAATTGTAGATTTTCTTATGGAGTCTAAGGGGAAACAGTTCAGGTTAATGATGAATGTAAAATTTAGGTCCAGGATAGAATAAAATGTAACTTATTTCATATGTGTGCAGAATGGAGGGAGTCTGAAAATAATGTGTTTAAAAAGTGGTCACAACTGGAAATTAGAGAGAAAGAAAAAGCAAACAGGAAATAAAAAAAATATAGTCCTTGTGCATTTCCTTAAAAGCAAGGGGAAAATGTAAATGTACATTGAAGAGCACTGAGAGATTTGCACATCTTCTTGAGACCAATCTAAATGCAACTGGAAACAAAAGGCAGCTAAAGAACAAAATCCATTTCTAAGAGGTGTGTACTCTTACAGGCAGGAAATACCCAGCGGGAGGGTTTTTTCCTGCACTACTGTCAGAGAATGAGCAAGGTAATTACTGGAAAGCATATATCGTAATAGAGAACTCTGAAACACCATTTAATACTTCTGTCTGGTTGAGTAATTAAATGAACAGAATATCAGCGCTAAGCGGTATGAGATAGACAAGACACTGCCAGTCATACACAGCTGGGAGCCAGGATTTCCGTGTCCCTCAGTTCCTGAAATAGTCATCTGGATTTGCAGGAAAGTTTGGAAACCACTTTCAGTAGCTACCAGCACTAGGTCTCCTAGTGCCATAACTGCTGTGTCTCAGTGCTGTACGCACACTCACACACAGAATTTCAAGGTGTCCCCAAACTTGACTGAATTTAACTTAAACTTGCACTGTTAGGCAGTAGCAAACTGCCATCTGACTCCTCCCTCTTGACCACTGTCTAGGAGACTAATTTGTATTGCTGCTGAAATCAGTTTGAGTTTTATGAATGACATCACTGGAGCCAGGATTTGGCTTAATGGCTTGATGGAGGCCTGTAACTGGCAGTGTTCCCCAGG
>NW_010314695.1:0-494 GCF_000700745.2 Antrostomus carolinensis | reverse complement strand
TGTTTAACCATGTGGGTTTCCTGGCTCCCTTCCTTGTTTTCCTATCTGATGGGATGCTCTGATCTTGAGCTTGGAAGAAGTATTGAACATTAACCAACTATCTTGGGCCCCTTTGCCATCTAGCACCCTGTCCCATGGGATTTCCCCTATTAATAATGGCAAAAGTTGGCCCTGCTGAAATCCAGGGTTGTGATCCTGCTTGGAATTCTGTTCCTCCTGCACAAGATCCTGAACTCCATCTCATGGTCACTGCAGCTAAGGCTGCCCTCAGCCTTCACTGCTTCAACCAGACCCTCCTCATTAGTGAGGATGAGATCCAGCAGCACCCCTCTCCTAGTTGGCTCATCCACCGTTTGCATCAAGAAGCTATCATCAATGCACTGGAGGAACCTGCGCTCACCTTCTGCCACAGCCATGAACTTGTCTCCACTCCCCCATTCATTTAGGCTTCTGTCTTCCCCTGGACAGGGGTAGGATACAGGGGCCCCTTGATC
>NW_010314693.1:73653-93980 GCF_000700745.2 Antrostomus carolinensis | reverse complement strand
ATGGTTAGGAGTCACCGCGGCATCCCTGCCTTTAGCAAGGCCTTCAGCCATACCTCTCCGTTTGACAGAGCGTTTAAATGTACGTATTTCTCTTTTGGAGAAGTTTGCTGCTTATATTGCCTCAAAAGCCTAAACTGTGCTTATGTTGTCTTAACGTTGTTATCATCTTTATCATTCACAGGCCTTGGGGCTAGTCATTTCTTGTAGGGGGCCTACCAGAAAGCTGGGGAGGGACTTTCCATGAGGGCAGTTAATGACAAAACAAGGGGAAATGGGTTTAAACTGAAAGAGGGGAGGTTTAGATTAGATATTAGGAAGAAATTCTTTGGTGTGAGGGTGGTCAGGCACTGGAACAGGTTGGCCAGAGAAGCTGTGGCTGCTCCTCCCTGGAAGTGTTGAAGGCCAGGCTGGATGAGGCTTTGAGCAACCTGGTCTAGTGGAAGGTGTCCCTGCTGCTGGCAGGGGGGTTGGGACTGGATGAGCTTTAAGGTCCCTTCCAACCCAAACCATTCTCTGATTCTATGATTTCCTATCTGCTTTCGTGGCAGAGCTTGGCGCTGCCGAAGAGCCGCCTGTTTGGGAAGTGGAGGTATGCCAGGAAAGAGGCCTGGGTGTGGTGTCAGGTGGTGCTTTGGGGTTGCTTTTTTTACAGGAAATGCTAAAGAGTCAGTAACAGCTACTGACCAAAGAGTGAACCATGAGCAGGGAGATGCATGGGGACCACGAACGTGGAGAATATTTTGAAGTAGGAACTTGTACAGCATGTGCTCTCTCTGTATTTCTCCTGGCTAAATGATGGCAGCTAGATTCTAGTAAATAAGGAGATTAAGCCTAGTAATACATTGGACTGCAGCACTGTTTGAAGCTGAGTTCTAATATCTGGTGTGTCTGTACAAGATAATTAAAGTTACCAAGAAATAAAGGAGTGCAGGTTTGTGGATCCATTTGATCATTTATGGGTGACTCAGCTGTCCAGGAATTATTTGACCAGCTTTACTCAGCTCTGCAGAGGACTTCAGACTGGAAGCTGTGGAGTGAGCTTACAAAAGGGCCTGTCCTGTTGACCGAGGGTGGGTGAATTTGAATAGATTTGTGGAAATAATTACTTCTACTGAAATACAAAAGAGCAGGCTGTTTTGGGTTCCTCCAAGGTTCAAACTGTGTGTGATACATAGTCCCCAAAGGCACCGGTGCTGGTATAAACATTAATGCAAGGAGTCTGTGTCCATCAGAGTGCTTGTCCTGCCTCTTTTGTGTTTCTGACTTCTCCATTGCATGAGGGAGGGTAGAATAGGTATGGTGTGGTAATGCTATAAGCAGTCATTGCAAATTTCAGTTTGCAGTGTTAGTAGTTCAGAAATTTAAGGTAAAAGCTAGTTGTTTTCTGGAGGTCGTGATAGCAGCAGGCTTTGGCTACTTTAAATTCACAACATGCAACCTCATTCAACTTTACTTAAAAAAATCAAATTTCTTATTGTATTCTATTATTTAGTGAAGTGCACAATGCAGTTTACAAAAATGGCATCTAGAAGGATATTAATTGGTGGATTAATTCATGGCAGGAACAATGCAAGAATACCCAAAATATGGAGTGGACAAGCAGCAATAAATCAAAAGCCTGCCTTTCGTTCAGGTGTCAGGATCATAGCATATTCTGAGAGTGTCAGAGTAGCCCAGAGTTCTGCAGCAAGTATTCTTCTGGTATACTTTAAGTATTGGTATTTTAAAGAAAGTAGAAAATATGTCAGAATATGTCATATGGAACATGGCAGCTGGGGAGGAGGGGGTTGGTTATCAGCTGAAAAGAGAGGTAGATGATTACAGAGTAAAAAATGTTGTGAAGCTACTCCTGGCTGTGTCAGCCCTAAGGATAACAGAATTGCAGTCTTACTCTGTCTTGCCTTTTCTTTATAAGATAATGAGATTAACATCACCCATTTTCCCAACAATAGACTAACCTTTCCTTTCTTTTCATTGTCAAATACCAGAATATTCAGTCTTTTTGTTGTTTGCTGTAAAGGTGCATTGAATGCTTGGGGAAGTTCAATGGAGCGTCTAAATTGTCTACAGAACTAAAAGAGGACCTTTCCCTTAAGAGTAGCAATATTTGGAGATAAGCAAATACAGACCATGCTTGATGAATAAAAGTAATTCATTTCTCTAGTTGCTGAGAGAATAGTTCTGAGGTTTCTAGTTTTTTCTTTGTTTAGGAATGAAAAAAATGCATATTAATCCATAAGAACTTTTCTAGAAGTAATAAAAGAAACATTTAGTGGAAAAAAATTCTAGCAGGAGAAATCAAAAGGAGAAGCACTCTGTTGTTTGCTGGCAAGCTGTTTCAGTGTCCGAAAGGCACCCTGAAGCACAAAATAAATTATAAGAAGTCAGTTTCAAAGGAGATTAACAAATAAGGAGAGAATGTTTTGTCCTAATCTATCTGCTGCTTTTCATAGATTGCAAGCCGTGACATTTT
This sequence comes from Antrostomus carolinensis, assembly GCF_000700745.2. Classification (NCBI taxonomy): domain Eukaryota; kingdom Metazoa; phylum Chordata; class Aves; order Caprimulgiformes; family Caprimulgidae; genus Antrostomus; species Antrostomus carolinensis. Next base: position 91,507 of record NW_010314693.1, on the reverse strand, counting down.
CATTGCAAAGAAATGGCTGTGAAGGACTAATTCTTTGTGTTTGATTGGGTAGTTTTCCTTTGACTATGTATAGCCAGTATTTGTATTTGTATGGTAGTGAAATTTCTGCTGCCATTGGTGCACACATGCTTTTTCTTATTTGGGCCTTGAACCCAGGTTTGTTTGTAAGGTGGAAGTGTAGATTAAAAGTCATGCTTTGTTGAACTTTGAAAAAAGAGAGTCTCTGAGATGATTTATACCATTAAAGAGCATCCAGAGACCTAGTTATCGGAGAGGAAACAGGAATGAGATGGAGAGAGAGATGACAGAAGTCAAGCAGCTATGTACTGTCACCTGATGTGTCAAATGTCTTAGCTTCTCGCCCCAGACCTGGAGCAGCCTCGATGGCACAGGTACTGGGGGTAGGAAAAATGGTTCACTTTCCCTGGGCAGTGAGCCAGGCTTCAGCCACGGCGCCAGAAGGGCGGCATGACTCGCGTGGAAGTTCTGCAAGTATTGCTGTCCATCCAGAGGCCTCTCTCCAAGCCCTGAGGCCCCTTTGCAAAGGTCCATACCTGCTGAAATGTCCCCGTTGTGGTAACTCTGGTCACAGAATAACTTACCCAGGTACTGGCTCAGCACTGGCTGAAGCTGTTCTGTTTCAGAACCAAGGGATAAAGCTGGAGCTAAATGCACTGATGGGTGAAGAAAATTGATCCATGGTACTTGAGAAAGATGGACTAATTTCTTTAATAACAGAACAGGTTCTGAGAGTGCTCTGAAGTTACTGGGCATTAATTAGCCTTGCACTAGAAAATTGTCATTCTGCTGAAATACTGCACGTCTGCATTGTGTGTTGACCACACTGGGTTGTTGATAGATGAGGAAGGAGGCCGTTATCAGGAGAGACAAACTCTTTGAAGAGCAGATCCTAAAATACATGTTTTCTCAGTAGGTTGGAAAAACATCGAGACTGCTACAGCCACTAATCGGGTTATACCATGCCGAAGGGTGTGATTCTTTTCATTGTCATATTCTGTTAAAACAACAAGCCATTGATGTGCTGCAAGCCTAATAAACATGCTAAACACTAAAGGCCATGTTTGCTGAGAGTGTTGAGTACAGTTATAATCAAGAAGATGATTAAGGCTGGAAGGTATTCAAAGCGAGAGGAAAGGAAACATCTAAATTTAGGATGACAGATTAAAAATATTCATAAGTAATGTCTAGGTCACTGGAGAACAATCAGCCACAACTTAACAAAACAGTAAGTAGTTCTACCCTGCTTGGCAAATCAATAACTCACATTTTCCTGTTCTTTCTTGCTGCTTGCACCCTAGTTTGGAGTTTCTTTTCACCATCCAAATGACATAAGCAAGTAGTCTGCAGAAAAAATAAGTTCTGTTTCAATGTCACAGATTAGCTGGCTCCACGTCCCTGGACAATGAGATAATTTGAACAAAGTCCATGACATAAATGTCTCTTTTTGGTCTTTTCTTAATCCCGAATGACAAAGTCCAAGGCTTGCATAACAGGAGTACTGTATAGAAAATGGGGCAAAAAACTGACTCTGGACTGTCAGAGCGCAGTGAGAGTTGTCCTGTTCCAAACCATCCTTAGGTCACACCAAATAGATCTGTGAAAGAAAACTTAGTTCTTCCTAATCATTTACATTAGTTTTTCTGCCTTAAAATGACAGTACAAAACCTCTGTATGCATGAATCTGAAAATGGGAAAATAAATCTCTATTGGTCCTGCCTTCACTTGAGCCTGTGGCAAAGCTTCTAACACTTTATCAGTGAGATCAAGACCGAGGCCATCTTTCTGCCCTGAGCAGTCAGGCCGTGTAGTTAGGTATGTGTGTGTGGTATTTAGCTGCATAAAGCACAGCTTCAGGTGTCTGAGCATATATAAAATTGAGGACATGTAATAAAAGCAAATACCTGCTCTACATTGAGCTCAGAAGGCGCCGTGGTGCCTCTGCCAGGTTGTACAGTTGCACCTCCGGGCTGTGGCCCCTGCTGAAGAGCAGAGAGGGCTGGTCCCATACCTTGGTTCCCTAGAGAGGTGGCCCCACATCAGTGGCTTAACACCTCTTCTTCGTTTCCTGCGCTTGACTATGAGAGAGCTCATAGTCAAGCTTGCATGGAATGCAAGCAGTATTTTCCCCTTTAGCTGGACATCTTCCATTTTATCTCAATGCTGTTTCCCTTACTACTGAGTCTTTGGTTGCCATTTACTTTTCTCATGTTTTTCATTTGCCTGGTCTCTGACCCTGTTTTCACTTTATTTTTCTGTTGGCTTTGTCCTTTTTTACTCTTCTCTGTTTTGCTGAAGGTATTAGTGTAAGGCAGATCAAATAATTCCAGGGTTAAAGCAGACCCTTGAACTCACAGTCTTTAATGGATTTGTAATTAGGCCATGTATCCCTGTGAGAATGGGCAGTCTGGGAATTTGCCAGGATTTATAGGGGGATTTAGTAGCCTACTAAGAGTTTCCAGACGTATTAAATTCCTTAAGAAGTTTTAAAAGACACCACCGATTTAGGCAGGGAAAGATTTTGAACTAGAGTGTCTCTAAGTACACAGCTCTCTAAACTGAGAGATGAGAAGTAGAAAAAATGCTTATTCTGCAGAGAACAAGGAAAAGATCTCAAAGATTTTATAACTTAAAGTGCAGAAATAGATTTTCAGAATTACCTTGGCAACACATGACTGGCTTAAACCATGATGTGTGTTTTCTCTGAGAATTTATATTTACATATTGATAACATATGGATATGAAAGTTCACATTAAGGAGGCACATCATACTGTAGGGATATGTGATGACTGCTACTTTCTGATGTTTGAATACATAATTATGTTTAAAAAAAATCATGAAGTATTTGCTTTCCTCCATCCTACCTGTTTGCCATTTATGAAGGTTCTGTGTGTTACAGTTTTCTGTATCTTTTGGGGAGATCAGATAGTGTCTGCTAAATGCCAGGTTATTTTATTACAAGGTCCTTATTCTTACTCATCGCTGAGAACACGTATGAATTTCTGTTGTTGTTTACTTTCCAGAGAGAAAGGGCAAAATACATAAAATCTAAAAATACTTTCTTCCCCCGACTCCATGTCTCAGTGCTTTGGATTAAGCTTTTATCTTGGACAGGGCGGAGAGTAAGGGAATGGAAAGGCAGAAAACAAATGGTCAGTTTTCTCATAGTAGCACAAAACTGCTATTTTTGATTCCAGGTTAAAGATACCTACAACATTATTATCTTTCTTCTCTTTGTTCAATGACTGCCCTGTAAAAAGACCACACAGAAGTAAAAACTAGTCTGCTTACCTGTACAGCAGTGTGAGTGTAGAACTGTGTTTCAGTCTGACCTATTCAGATCTATTTTTGGATTAGCAGTGGGCTTGACTCGTGAAATTTGGCTCTAGGCTCCAATTCAGATTTCCTTTTAACTGTAAGGTATATCGGCATCTTGCAGACTAGTTTGGATCTGTTCCTGTATCTCCTGACTGCAGCCATCTGAATGCACTTGTTGATTAATGTTAAATCCATTCATTCCTGTGGAATGTGCAAGTTTTGAAGCTACAGTGAGTTTATGTAGGTCTTGTCTAAATACAGGAATATAAATTAATCTGTTTCTGTAACCGCTTCAGCTACTGTCTCTATTACCTCCCCCGTTACTTGACCGATGGCATCCTCAGTACTAAAACACGTTTCTAAAAATGCTGACTGTTAGGAGTAGTGGGATAAACAGAAAAATACTAGAGTCTTCCTTGTGCCTAACAGCTTGGTTTTTATCTATATAAAGAGGTACAGTGAACTTTTATTCTCTTATTTACACAACTTCAGAGTAGCTCTGTCACCTGTGGGTAAAGTAATTCCATTGTGGTCTTTGGCACTACACTCTATTTATACCACTGCTCATCCAGCTTAACAGCAGAGAGTTTGGCCTTCTTTAAATGATAGCAGCAGCAAGAGTTGATAGTTCATTGTGTCACGCTGTGAGTTCTTAAAATATAATCAAAACTTATCAATCTGAAGAGTTTCTGGAAAACAAATTTGCAGTTTAAACATCAAGCACAAACTGTCCCTTCCTCTTTCTTCACTGAATTAGCTTTTGAAAGGCTAAGAGCTGCTGCAGAGATAACAAGGACTGAAGAATTTACAGCAGGTGGTACCAACTGTGCAAGTACAACTCCCAGCCAAAATAATCTGACACCCAGCTGTGGAGAAGCCTGGGGGATCAGAGAGCGACTCGGGCGGAAGTGAGAAGAGAGAATCTGGCTGAAGCACACCCTCGTTCCAGAAGTGTGGTGTTATTCTCTCTCACTCACTGAGATAACCCCAGGGAATGCCATCTTAAAATTAAAGAAGACTTTTGGTTTGTTGACCAGTTAAATATATTCCTTTCCTACCCAAAAATAAACAGCAGATATGAAGTGCTGTATCTGATGATGAAGGATGCCCGGTGTAGGATGAGCAGGGAGTTGATAATAGAAGCATGGCGCTCAGTGCTGCGCCCTGACAAGGCCCCAGTAACTCCAGTGAGAGCTGTAACTGGGTGGAAGGAGTTGGGGGGAAGTCTGGAGTCCAATTCTGCCACAGCCCCTGCTCTGCAGTGTGAGGTTGGTAGCTGGAATCACTCCAAGCTGGTAGAAAAAGGTAGTTGATTCTCTTGGGATGATAAATGAAAATGTACTTTATCTTTTATGAGATCAACTAGGTAGAATGAGATTAAAATTGGAAGTGTGTGTGAGGCAGCTCTTCAGTGTATGCTAGTGTGATCTGTTTTGGGTTTTGGTTTTATTGGTTTGTTTGGTTTTTTTCTTGCTAGCCTTCAGATGAACATTGGGACATTCTGTAACAATGGTGACATTGGCTACAGCTTCCCTCTTGCCAGTATATTTAAAGCTGGGAAGACTCATGGTTTTTGACAGGTATAACAAAATCATTGCTGATAGAGTCATCTTAATATTTCAGTTATGTAGAGATTAAAGGATAAGATTTCTCAGATGTTTTGGCTAATAATGATTAAAAGAAAATAGTTTTTCATTATCTCTCATATGATTTAATAGGGATTAGAGAGAATAATCCAAATTTGTTTGGGATTTTAGAATTAACCATTTCTGCTTGCAGTATTTTAGATTAGAAATTTGAATAAGCTGCTATGCAGTTAAGGTTTTCATAGCTTTTTAAAGATTAATTTTGAGTTTCCAGCTTTGATACTTGTTCTTAATTTTCTTCTCATCTTGTGGTGGAGAAGCACAATAAGGTTTTCCAGCATAGTAATATAAAATCTTCTGTATCAGGCTCTAATAAAATAAGAATGCACCTGAAGTTCATTGTTTGAGCTGAGATACAGGGAACGCTTAGAAAATAGTGAAGAAAGGAATACAGATTTGTGGATATATAGTATTTCTCTAATGTTGGTAAGGCTCAGGAACAGGTGTAGTTCAGTGTTGTTATTCCTGTTCTTCGAGCTGCGTTGGTCCCATGCACAGTCACATCTGAAACTCAAAAGACTTTGTAGTTCTGAAATGTCAGAAGTTCGGAAGAAGTTCTTTCTGAAGTTCTCAAGTTTTATAAGTTTATCTTGCTGGACCACTTGCTAAATTTGAAGAGTTCAGTTGCTGTTCTAAGAAGAACAGCTTGGCTAAATAAAGAAGCACCTGAGGAGGTGACACCACTGGCTTTCCATGAATAGTTTTTGCTAAAATAAAGTTAATGAATATGTTTATTGCAGCTGAAAAAAATCACATAGAAAATATCAGTCATAATACATGCTTCAGTTTCAAATGCAATTGTACTACTCATTTTTTAAGCTGTGACCTGCTTTGTTTGTGTGTATCTGCTTTAATGGAAAACTGCATTAATACTCTGCTGTGAAGTCATGGCTTCCCTGGGGCTATTCACATGATCCCTCAGGAATAACTTAAAAATACTGTGTTAAAAGGAGCTTCTGGCACATTTCCCTTTTAAATACTAATAGCCTTCCTGAGTGATAGCCAGAGTAAGATATAACATGGAAGCTTGTACATTTTTGGAAATAGGTTCATTGTGATAATTTGTTTTGAAATGCTAGTATTGTACTCTTGCCAGAAAAAGCCTTTTTCCATTCTGGCTTTTGTGAAATTCTGCAAGGGCACCGTATAATAAACACGGGACACAGAAACACAAGCTAAGTTGACAGACATCCAGGTGGTAAGTGGGCAGAGGTATCCTTGAAGTCACTGGAAGCTGAGTGCCCAGAAGTACTGAAAACAAAATTTCTCAAGTTTGAAAATATTGTTCACAGTGGGTTTCAATATATTTCCTTCATATTCAGCATGACACACACCTGAAAACCTGTCTGTGATTCTCTCTCTGCATGTGAGTGTTTCTGCAATACTACTGCGTTTTTCCAAGTTATTCTCACTTGAGCTGTTTGCTTTTTTACAATAAAAAGCAGCAGTGCAAGGATGTTTGAAATACTTTAGAAGTTTCTAACATAGCATGTACTTCTACCACTTGTTTCTGGGTGCTGCTTAACATGTTGCAATTTAACGTGCTAGAATTATCCTCTGCCAAAAAATTTCAGCATTTCTGGATTTTGTATTTTCTGCAGAAGAATTTTCTGTGGTTACTTGAAAGCATACATTCAATGAACATTTCTGTTTTCTAGAGCTGGAGCCATTTATAGCACAAGTCCCACCTGCTTTCCATTAGAACTTGAATTCATGAATTATTTACATGCTTTTGGAAAAAATGTAGTCTGCCTTAGAAATTCTTTCCTCGCCCTTAGTGCACCAGGAGATAGGTTTAATTAGGGCCCTGTGACCATACTGGTTCTTTATCAGTCAGGTGCCATTCTTACCAGGGGTTTTTATTTAGTTTACTCCATTTCCCATGTGACCTGCTAAAATGATATATTATAACTGAATGTGAGTTGACCACATATGAGGGAACAGTGAAATGTCATTGTCTGAATATAAATGGAACATATTTGAAACTGCCCAAGAACAATGCCTGTGATCACATCCTTGTGTGGTCAAATTCTGAGTCGCTTAATATTACAATGAAGACAGGGAAGCAGCCCCAATTAATGGCATATCTTCAAAGTATGTCTGGGATAAAGCCCATTAAAGGAGTATCTTCAAAGCATGTCTGGCATAGTTGGATTCAAAATGTGAGAACTTCATCTCAAAATAAAATTCTAATAAATCCTTAAGCAGGAAGAGTGGTTTGGGACAGGAGGTGTCATGCAGCTCCCTGACTAAAAGAAGTCCAAGACTTAAAATTTGAGTCTTAAGTCAACTAATACAAGCTGAGGAATTAGCTCTTGTTTGTATGAAGTCCATTAATGAATTAGAGATGGAGTTCTAGTGATTTTTCTGCGTGTTCTAAACACAATTGTTAAAATACTTACTGCCTTGAGTCTTTCCTTGCAGTATGATGGTGAAGTAGATTTATTCTTTTACCTGCAAAAAACCAGACAGTTTGAGAACCCTCCCAGAGCGGGACCAGCACACAAACATACAGTTTCCCTTCTCCCCAGTGCTCTGCACTGTTGTTCTGCTCAACATCAAAGAGATGAGGGTCCTTCCACTTCTGAAGACCAGAGTGGTCCTCTCTGTCCCATCGTCGTGCTTGGACATTCGTCAGAGATCATATGTGCACAGGGTGAATCCCACCCTCCCAGAGCGGGACCAGCACACAAACATGACAGTTTCCCTTCTCTCCAGTGTTCTGCTCAACATCAAAGAGATGCTGGTGTCTGCAGCTCTCGCTGAGCTGGACAGAAGGCAGGGTCCTTCCACTTCTGAAGAGCAGAGTGGTCCTCTCCGTCCCATCGTTGTGCTCGGACGTTCGTCAGAGATCGTATGTGCACAGGGTGAATCCCTGTCTGTCTCTTGAGTCCGTGGATCTGCTTAGTCACTTCTCACTTGATGTTCATTTATGCACACTTTCCTATCTGCATTTCATTTTGTTCAGGAAACAAACTGAACTGTTGTTTAAAAAACAAAAAAGTGAGGTTTACATGGGGAAGAAGTGTGAGAAAGCACAACTCCAGTCTGGCAGGGTACAGCTTTCCTCAGTCAGGTGGAGGGAGTCCTGGGAACTGCTCCTCTGTTTCACATATTTAAAAATAAATACATGAACTGTGATTTCTGTATTGCAGCTTCCAGCAGATGAAGAAAATACCTTTCACAACCCTTTATTGTTCCTAGATGGAGTCAAGTTGCTCATTGTAGAGGTGGAATGTTAAGAAACTAAGGAAAGCAAAACAAATGGCTGATTTGGAAGTCTAACTTGAGTGTTTCAATTCTTTCTCCTTCTAAGGTTATATTGCATATGTTTGAATGCCATCCAGTATTTCAGGACTATCTCACATCCACAAAAAGTAACACTTTTTCCTCACTTTTTGCTGTGTACATAATACAGACCACTTTATTAGTACCAATAAATTGAAATTTTTAATAGATGAAATAGCTCCAAATCTCATTCTCTGCAGTACCCACTTTTGGGTACCCACTTGGTACTTTTGGTGTACTTAGCAAAGAAAACAGCACACTTTTGGAGCTGCTTTTGTAGAAATGAATGCTGTAGCTGGACACCGCCATGCAGATAAAGCAGCAAACGTAGAGTGGTGGATGTCCTGATGTAGCTGCACTAATAACTTCTCAGGGTAATTCACTGCCTAATGTCTCCTGCAAAGAAGAACTGCAGTGGAGAGGTAGGCCAGTTGATTATAGTAAGGGAAGTTTTCTCAGCTGTGCTGTCCTCGTGATGACTGTAGAAGTAATCCTGCTGTGCAGCCCAGCAGCAGGAGGTTTGGGAGAGTTGAGAATGTCAGCTGTGCCTCCTGAGATGAAACAGGTACATCTGAATGTACTTAAACTTCAGTCTTCATGAAAGAGAGAAAGATGGTGTGCTCACAAGGGGGAGGGTTGGGTTGTTTGAGCTAGATCAGGGTATGCTGGAAGGTAACATCTGTCCAGTTAAATGGGATTTGCTTTGTTCTGAGTTTTGGGGGAGTTTACAAAGACTGCATGGGGGCAATATGTCTAGGGAACTTTATGTTCTGGCAGTTGAGTGAGACCTTTCAACCAGGAAAATCCATCAAGGCTGTGTTTCAGCGTGGGTTGGGTTTGTTTTTGTTCTGTTTTTTTTAGCACTTTCAGTTATAGCTCGACCAGGTTAGGGCAGGTGGGTGGGAAGTAAACTGAACTTTAGGGAAACAATACGTCAGGTAGTAATTATACTCAGGATAAGAATGACTAAGAGTTTCCTAACAAAAAGATGTTTTGCAAGTAGTTTCGCTGGACTGATGCTTCGTCTCCAAGTATTTGGTATCAGTATATTGATGTATTGGCACCTGTCTCTCACTGATCCGTACTCTGAGTTGTGCTATCCAGATTGCAAATAAAAAGCCAGTCATTTTCTCACAGCTGTAGGCCACTTGCCAAGCTACTTGTATTATCAGGTGTCACTGTGTTGAAGTTTCAAGCACAGATCCTGGTGCTTGAAAGATGAGTGAGTAATTTTTGGAAGATTTAGGATGGAAAATAGGCCCAGCGGAGCGTGAGGTAGGTTGTATCTATAGGAGAGATGCATATACAGTTGTGAAGCTGTTCAGGATCTTTTGTGTATAAACTTCGAGAAAACAAGGTACAGGCTTGTGCTGCTCATGATGAAGTTTGAGGAATATAACGAAATACTAAACTTAATAATCCATCTACATCTCTGCCGTTCCTGATGAGCCCACGCTCCTAAATTAAAGATGCTGTGTATATAATTTGAATATATCTTATTATAATAGAATCTTCTCTTTGCTGTTCTTAGATTTAGCAACTGTAATTTAGATTTCATATTTCCATCTGAAGTTAATTGTTACTCCTCATAGTTCAGGAGAAGCTGCCAGTGGATGGCTTATCAAGGGAACTGAAGCTAAATTATACTTCATGTCAGTTAATCTTAAATTTTGTGGGAGTGTTCAGCAGAGATCCATCCCATGCCATAAACAAAAACAGGATTATTTCTTTGGGGAAATTATTGTGTCTAGGAAATAAGATTTTTGGAGTGACAATTCCTTCTGGCCAAAAGCCACAATACTTTGCTTTTGCTCTTACTGTTTTAATTGTTCACTTTTGGCTGCCATTTAAATATGTCTTACCAACATAATAATTTTCCGTACACATTTTTCCCCAGAATAACAGTTAAGGATTGGGAACAACAAGAGTTATTTTAGGACATGGTGGGGGAAAGAAAGGAAGAAAATACTGAATTATACAGAACTTAAGGAATTAAGTTACATTAATAATTAATTACATTAAATACACTTAATTACTTAAGTGTAAGGAATATGACGTCGTTGTCCCTTCTGTGCCTCATGTTCTTTTGGGCATTGCAGAGTAACTCTTCCACTCCCAGTTGCTACAGTTTTGTGATGTTTATGATTTTGTTTCTTTGGCATTTATACTGAAGGTACCACAGCAGCTGCTTTAGAATTGTCCTGCATATTGCACGCAGTTAAGTAAATGGTAAACCCCCTTTTCTCAGTATCTGATGGTCAAACTTTAAATTACCACTGTGACTTTGTCATGTGAAAGCCAGACAAAAAGACACCGTGGCTTCATTTTTGAGATGGATATTCCTGTTGCATTTTGTGCTTCCTGGGAGAAGGACCCAGACGACAGTTTTGGCTGCCATAACCCTGTGTTCTCCCTACCACAGAGGACAGGATTTAGTTGCAATTATTAGTGCTCTGCTTCTTCCTCTCTTGTATGGGTGATATTTCAATCAGTGTATTTGCATCATTAGAAGTAGGTGCCATAGTTATAATCTTAACTGCCCTGCTCAGTGTTTGAGATGAGTTCATGTCCTAATGATTCTTCTGCATGTCCTAACGATTCTTCTTCTTCTCATGAACTGTGAGTAAGGGAGCTGGGCAGTACGTAGAACAAATGAAAGCTCTTTCCTTTCTGGTCACTCTAGAGAACTGTAGTTCATAGTGCAGGCAGGACCTGAGTGCTTTGATGGTAGAAATTGCCAGCTCCTTTGGGTAGATTAGGCTGTTGACTGCTTTGAAGGACTGCTAATGTTAAGTCAGTAGCTACTGACAATTTAGCTGTAAAATCTTCATCCATAGTTGTGAAGTTCACGTAGGGTTTTATATCTGATTGACTAAAACAAGTGACCCGACATGGCAGGAGCTGATACCCAGAGGAAACTTCTCTCTGCTCTTTTAAAGAAAGAAAATAAGAATTGTATTGTTCGGGGTTTTTTTTTTTTAACTGCAGAGTAATTACTATGGATAATAAAGAGTCTCAGATGCATTCATTAAATTCAAAATACATGTGGAAGTAATTTATTATACACAAGGAACAAAACAAGAGGAAATGTGTAAATGTCAGAAATGATGCAATAGGACTCCACTGTCCTTGAACATCAACTGAGTTTAATTAAGTGTGAAGCTAGTTCAGAAATTGCCAAGGTTTTTTGAATGTTTCTTGTTTTCAGCCAGGTGAACTGTTGGAGTGAATTTCTGATTTCACATGCCATAGGAAAAGAGTGAGTGAGTTGGAGCAGCTCTTGGCAAATCTCAGTGGTACTGTTCTGGCTGTGGTTCTTGCTGTGAAGCCTCTGTTGCAATACAGCTGACCAGTACTGATGCACCTGTGGGCCACCGTGCGACAACTAAGGAGCCCTGCTCCAGGGCTGTGCTAAGATGTGTTGGAAGGATTGCTCATTGCATCAGCTCTTCTACCCCAGCTCTGCAGCTCTGAGGAAAGACATGTTTGGTGTCACTGCCATGGAAGAGCTCAACTGGAATTTCAAAAGCTGAAGGACATGATGACCTGCAGCATTAACTGCTATTCCAACAGTTTTACAGGAAACAATAGCTTAAGATACGGATTCCCTCTGTGCTTAATCTATTGCTGTAACTAAAGGAAATGTTTTACTAATAACACCTTGAGAAGGCAGTGCTGAATTTTTTTCTTCAGATCTTCTGGCACCATAAGTAAGCTTGTAATTACACCTGGCTATTCTTGTAGGTATAGGGCCCAACACTGCTTTTTGGAAACTCATCTATTAGTGTTTCAGCTGATAAGATGGCTTCAGTCTAAACAGAACAGGTCAGATGGTCTTCCTTCTTAAAATACATATATAGAATATGTTAGATCTAAGATAATAAATAAATAAAATATACCCCTTCAAATAGAACTGAAGGGGAAATCTCACTGGTCATAGAAAAGGAAGGAAGTCAGAACTGACATGAAAAATATGAAAGAAAAAGCAAAACTGAATAAAGTAAATTCCCCCATAATGCATTCTGCAATATATCTGCTAATGCAAAATTGCCCTAATATTGACCTAAATGGATTACTTCTTGTTATGCAGTTACCCAGATGTGCTGTACGATGTGTGAAGAGTGGTGAAATGCAGTGTTGAAGCAGAGTTCTCAGTAAATTTTCACTGGTTACCTAGTTGTGGTTGGTATCAGAAAATATAAATATGAAGCACAAAATATGATTCTTTTGCACATGTGTAAATAAATGCAGGTGTTTGGCAGCCGGAGTATCACAGACCCCAGACGTACAGTCACAACAGAACATCTTTTGTTGAGCAATAAATGAAATCTCATTCCTTCCATTTGCACCAGATAAAACAGCTGCAAAGTGTTGCTAACCAGGGCGATCATTCAGAAAAGGGAAGCAAGTGCTTTGCTCTTTTCTGGGTGCTTCAAAAGGTGTACAGCCATGGATGGGCAGCTCGGCTGTGTGAGCACGTGCCTGGTGCAGAGCTCGGAGTAGAAAACGGCCAGATGCTGTGTAACTGGGAGAGAAGCGTTGGGTTAGTGCAGAGAGAAGCGTTGGGTTAGTGCAGAGAGAAGTGTACATTTAGTACAGAGAGAAGTGTACAGTTAGTACAGAGAGAAGTGTACAGTTAGTACAGTGCACATACTTCAGGTTGTTTGCCCTAGTCAGTAGCCAGAATAATGCTTCAAACACCCAGAGTATTACGATTCTCAAAGGTCTCCTGTAGCATTTCCCACTGGCAGCATTTTAAGAGAGCTGGCATTGAAAATAGGTTCTCTGTGGTATTTTTGTGCTTTTAATGTTGGAAACCATTGTTTTTATCAGGTCTTCCATTGCTTCTCTGTTAAAACACTGAGGAAGGTGTAGCATGTCCTGTTCATGTCTCAGACAGCAGCAGCAGCACAGTGCCTAGGTTGTTGTCTAGGCACTGTCCAGTGGTGCCCAGCCTTGGTTCTGGGGTGGGCTCAGTCCCTTCAGAGTGCCCAGCGGGCTGTCAGTCACACCCTGCCCCTCACACGGCTGGATGTGCCTTTATCGCCCGGCTGTGAGCACAGGGGGATGTGACTGATGTCCACACGGCAGTGCACGTCCTGTGCCTCAATCTGGTTACCTTGATTACTGGATAATATTGCCAATGCAAACCTCATAACTAATAGCTGGGGGAAGGAAACCTCTTGCCAGTTCCCTTTGACAGTTCATCTTTTAGTTGCCACCTGGTTGCTGATACCAGAAAACATGTTTTCTATCAGGAATAACTGTTTTTTTTTTTTTCTGTAATGAACCTCATTATCTTCATTATGTGCGTCTGATTGATCGAGTGAGAGGTAAGAGCTGTAGGATTCTTGGTTCTTTGTTGTTGTTGTTTGTATGACATATTTTCATTAGGAATGGCCAGTTGCCAGTTTAGCTGGTTGTACAAGAGTAACAAACAGTTTGCACGCCGTGTGCATGTATGTTACATTTGGTTTTAGTATTAATCCTGAGTGCTGTTCGTAGAGAGTTCATTGGTGTGCCTGCTAAAACCTGCAATACATTGAAAAGTCACTAACACCTGGTATCCACTGTTGGCTGGCACGATGCCTGTATGTATCTTACAGAAACATTATATAGTCAGCAATGGAAGAATTTAATCAGGATTCAGGAGAGAATTAGAGAATTGTGTTTAGTGCAGTAATTGATGTGGGAAGACTGCAAGGTATATCACTATAGCTTTTTGCTTGGATTGTGAAGTTTTAATTCCTCTCTCAGTTACACAGATGATGCCAGATTATGCACCTCTCTCTCTTCCCGCTGCTGTTGTTATCTCCAGTGGCTCCAGTGGGTTTTTCTTGAGATCATCAACTAGTGATCTTACTTTATCTGGCTGAGGGGAGCGTACTCCCTCCCTCCCTTTCTCTGGTGCTCTCTGGCTCCAGAGAATTTGTCTATTAATTCTCATTATTAGTTCCCCTTTGTGCTCTTGCAGCCTTTCTCTTTCAGCCTTCTTCATTGCTACATTTCCTCTTGCCTTTGCTGTCTCTTTCTATCCATTTAGATATTCTGAAAAAGTTCCCCAACCCTGCTGTTGTTAATGTTTATACAAGCTGGTTCACGTGAAGGAAATTAAGATGTTGTTTAGCCGAGCTGTCTCACTGCACATTTTAATTTTCTAGATTTATGATGGAGCAGCTGTGGCTGAATCCCATTTGAAAAAACTTTGGGGATTTTTTCCTGTAAGTGTGAAATGATATAAATCCCTGGAAGGGGAGAAAGATTTTATCTAAAGCAATAACAGTAAAACCTGTTTACGTTAAGACTATTTATAATACAAGACTGATGCATTCTTTCACCAGGAAATTTCTACCTAGAAGAATTTTCATGCTGACCAGAATTAAATCTGTAGCTTTGTGTTTTAATACATGTGGATGGGCCATATCTTGCAGTAAAACCAGTACCAGTTGAGGTACTCTTAGTGCTGTAGTTTGCACTGGTTTTGTATAATAAAATACCAGTTTTATTACACTGCACCATGCAGTTCTGAGTATGAGTTTTAGTTGTGTATTGATTTTCTTTCTCCCACCCCGCCCCGATACAAGCGTGTGTGTGTGCGTGTGTGTTCTGAGTGTGCGCGTGAAGGAAGGCATGACTGAGGCAGAAATCCTCTGAAGATGTTGGAACGTTGGGTACTGCAGCCCCTGTGCTTGTGAGATAAAAGGAGTGGCAGAGGAATTAAGAATGTGGGGAAGAAGAAAATACAGCTAGTGTCTGGCTGGAGAAGGGATGCTGGCAGTGTTATGAGATTGGGTAGAGAAAGGGAAATAAATTCACAGGTAATCTGGAGAAGTTTGTGGGGAAGAGGAACACCAAACATCGTAAGAGTGTGAAGCTTAGTTTGTGAAGTGGACCAGGGAAGGGCTGGGCTGTGTTGGGAGCAGCTCTGCTCTCACTCTTTCTCACATACATGCGTGTGCACACACACAGACAGACGCACAGAATTCCCTGGGCCCTGCCCCAGTGCTGCTCCAGTGAGTGCCTGTATGGACTCACAGGCAGGAGAAGTGCCGGGTTATCCTTCCGACGTCGTGGCCAGTGTATCGTCTTTGTAATGGCAGAAATGCTCCATTATTTACCTAGACACTCAGTCCCTGGTGAAGATGTGCAAATAAAGATTCACACTATTTTAATCTCTTTCCTTTTTTTGTAGCTTAAGTGAGGACCTGGAAAGGTAGGATAATTGAGTGGGAATTCAGAGTACTGATTAGTAATAGAAACAAAACCAAGCCAAACTGATGCAATAAGTGGAGTAAAAGTGGTGGATGACAGGAACTTTGTTGTAGGGTGTTTCTGCTTGGAAATTTGGGGTTGTGGAGGCTACAGGCAGAAACACAGATAGAGGTATTTCCTTTTTTACTAATAAGGGTCATCAGTAGAGATGACAATAATATCTTTCAGTTCTCATTTATTTATAAGTTTATCTTAAACCATGGCCCCAAATAATAAACCTCAATGTTATGCAGTGAAGGAATCTGAAGTGCAAAGATAGTTTGAGCAAAGCCCTGTCATGCGGGGGATGCAAGCACTTCTGAGCTTTTTAATCACGGGCTGATGCCTTAAGCCCAGGCCATTCTTCACCTTTCTCCTTGAGAGGAGGAAGAGCTGGCCTTAGTAACATCACACCTTATTGAGCAGAAGAGTTGTTAGACTGTATTAGTGTCAGTCTTGGCGTGAGAACCGCTTTCAGAGCAGCTTGCCAGGAGACAGACTGAGTCTGATTAGTGTTGGCGTTGGACGAGTCAGCTGAGATCATCTTATTAGAGTAAGACATGCCAGGCTTGAGCACAGACTAAAGATGGACTAGAGCAGAAGGAGACAACACATCAAACCAGGTGACTGTTGGTGAGTTGGGGCAGCCCAAAGAGGCGTGCCTACCTAGTTGTCCTAGTGAACCACTCAGGCCCCTTCTCTTCTCTAGGGAAAGGAGTCTCAGTTACCTTTGACAAACTGTCAGAAGGTATTGGTATCATTGGCACTGCCACTGATAAAAATAAAAATCATAGTGGTTGTGGTGTATGAAGGGGCGATGTCAGGCCTATTTGAGTTCTTTTCCTCTGCCTTTCCCACTACTCAGGAAATCAGCATGATTGTAGAAGAGTGCTGGGTGTTTCACTGGGCTCCATGTCTTCTGGCAATGCTTCTAGAACACGTGACTTCTTTCCTACTTTTCTTTTTGCATAACCCTTACACTCAGTCTGTGTATTCCTGACAGGAGTTTTTGGGCAGCGTTTGGTGTCACAGTTTAAAACCACTGAGGTTACTGAAATGGAATTCCTCCTTATGCCCAGGTTCTGGGGTCAGACTCAGAATCCCTTTACACCACAAGTGTGAGGCTGTTGGCAGACTGCATTACAACACAGTTGCCTCCCAGTTCATTTGAAATACAGCTGCAGTTTGTAGTGAAGGCCAGCAGGCAGACAGGTCTGTAGTGAAAGAATAACATAGGCAAAGCACATCACAGTGGGACATGAAATGTCATTTTGAGAAGATTTTGAAAAGGAATGGGGGTTCATTCGGTGTCTGGAAATATTACATGATCTTTTAAACATCTTTTGGCCTTAAGAAAACACTTGAGCTCCTCAGTGAGACTGGTGAAGCATTATTTTGTTATCTTCCTGAACCAGATAAAAAATCCATGTGATCTTGTACTCTTAGGTGGAGATGGGGAGTTTATCACTGAGGAAGATCACCATTTGAGTTTCTCTTCTAGATTGCACTTCCCTGCTTGTCACTGGGGGGGCTAAAAACACAGGGATTCAAAATGGTGCCCTGATTTTTATCACTGACATAAATGAATGCTCTGTCCAAATGGCTTTTCAACATTGTATTGATTTCTTTAAGAAAACCTTGCTACTTTACTGGAGAGGCTGTTATCTGCATTTCCATGGCTTCAGTCTTTAGAAGGTGGTGTTTCAGGAGCAAAGCCATCTCTAACAATATCTGCTTGCATATATTGATAATTACATATTGAAATGCAAGGCCCTGTGAATAGTCTTACATAATTCTGACACCCTGGAGAGGATTCACAATTAACTGTTTCAGTGATCTGTAGTTAAAAATAAACTCTGAACTGACTGACTGAGATCTAAATGAAAGGTTACTGCAACATAGCTGCATTAGTCCAATTTAGTTTGGCATAAACTGAAGTATTTGACATAAACGAAGAGGATGACAGCTTGGCTTGCCTTGGAGCAACCTGTCACGTTGCCGTAGCCAGAGTGCCCCACCTTCCTCATTGCTGTTGGTCTGTGGAGTTGTGCTGCCCTTGGTGAGGTCAGGAGGGCACGGCCTGGCAAGAAACGTTAAAATACCATCAACTGTCCAATTTAGTTTGGCATAAACTGAAGTATTTGACATAAACGAAGAGGATGACAGCTTGGCTTGCCTTGGAGCAACCTGTCACGTTGCCGTAGCCAGAGTGCCCCACCTTCCTCATTGCTGTTGGTCTGTGGAGTTGTGCTGCCCTTGGTGAGGTCAGGAGGGCACGGCCTGGCAAGAAACGTTAAAATACCATCAACTCTGACCTAAGGCAAATGCAGAT
>NW_010314693.1:56646-73642 GCF_000700745.2 Antrostomus carolinensis | reverse complement strand
GTTGTCATTTTTATTAGCAGGAGGCAGCAAACCCGGTGTTGCTTTCTGTCCATAGCTCAGGAACACAAGGCAGGAACCAGTTTTCAGTTGCTGCTGTGACTCATGGGAAGCTCTTCCTTTGGTGCCAGTGGATGTGGGTGGGATAACCTCATCCGTGAGGGCCACGCATGCAACAGGAATTCAGAACTCTTGTGCTAGAGCCTGACAAGGCAGATGTTGTCAGGGCGTCAGGAAACACCACAGCACGGTGCCACCTCCCTGGTAGTGCCCATCCCCTGTGCAGCCCGTGGTTACCTGTGAGGTGGCCTTTAGTTCCAGTTCATGTATGTCACAGATAGTGACTTAGATGTCTTCGGCTGGATCCTTACTCAGGGTCCTCCTCTAAAGCTTTCAGTAATCAGGAGGACTGATTGAAAGTGAAAAAAAGTTATTTTTCATTTCTCTTTCCTTGCGCTGTACAGTGAAAGTAGAGAAAGAAAATTAAAAAGATTGTGTGCAAATTAAGTTTGAAGGAAGGATGGAAATGAAACAAATACATTTTCGATGGCTTCTCCAGTGTGATTTTGCAGAAAATGCAGAAATATTTTCCCAGTGAATTAGCATTTAATGTATTACTTCTTTTTACATAATAAAATATTTAAAAAATAGAATCTTTAAATAGAAGAGGAGGACATTTCTACTGGGGATGAGCAGAGTAGTCCCCAGTTTAACTAATGTAACTGTACATTCATTCTGGACCTTTGTCAACACACATTAAAAATACTTCATCAGTTTAACCCATTTACTTTTCTCAGAGAATCCTGGGAGATCATTGCTGCTGGATGAATTAAGAGCCGCAGCCAGTGTAGGAAAGGAACCTTTGAATATTTAATTTTCTGTTGCATAATGCACTATGTGACACACGTGTTGTCTCAGAAGGCATCTGACAAAGCAAGAGCACGCTGTCAGTTGAAATGGAGAGAGGTTTGGGTGCTCGTGTCATTTTTGTTGTGGGTTTGGACAGAGTCCTGCAAATGCTGCTACCTGTACGGAGATTACTCAGTGCAGGAAGTATTTCTACCATCTGTACATGCCTTATTCTTCTGTTGTTTGTTGTTTTGTTTGTTTGTGGGGCTATTTTGGCATCTGCTCTGAACATTAAAGACTGGAAATAGAGTTTCAGGCAGCTTTGAATCAGCCCTTTGATAAGGGCAGTGTGGATGAAGTGTCAAATGTTGTTCCTAATCCTCTGGTAGTTATTGCAGACTTCTCAGCTCTTTTTTGTTGCAGAGGGAAAGCTCTTATGAACTTGTGAAAATAAAGTGAGGCAAAGACCATAATTTTGTTACTGCCAGAGTCTACTTTAAAATGCTTAAATAAATGTTTCATATACTGGTAAAGCAGGATTATTTTTATACCCAAGGACTTACAGGGAATATATGCAGTCACATGAACTGGACGTTTAAGGATTTTCTTCATACATAATTGAAATTTGGCAAACAGCAGTATGTCACAGTAGCTTTTAAGCATAATTTTACCAAAAAAACCTGTACCTAGAAAGGAAGTAAAAAAAATGTCAGGCAGGTTTTTGCAGCTGTCCCTCACTTCCGTCACGTTTCCTTACATCTTCTCTCTGTAAGTATAAAGCTAGCTTTCAGGTATTCCAAATAAAACTGCTTCACAACTGTTTATTTTGCATTAAGATTATTTTTATAAGGTTTACCTTTTAGGTCTCAAAAAGAAACAGGTGACACAAGTTCCCTGTATGAAACATCAAGGTGAGTTACCAGTGTGGAAGGGAAATTTGCCCTTGTAGAGAGACTTAATATAAAATGTCCTTACTCTGTGTGTTTGTGGTGTTTGGCTGATCAGTTCACATCCAAACTTCACCTGGTTGGGAGTTCGGGGCCTAAAGCTGGGCCCTGCTTAGTGTTAAATTTTCTCCACAAATGCAGTAAGAATTGACTATTGAAGGCTTCTTACTTCATTGTCACTGAAAATGTGAATCATTTAATAATGGTTTTCACTTTCAAGCTTTATTGTTTTTCTTTTAACTGGTTGTGCTTGGCTCCTATAGAAATGGAAGACTAATAGAGATAGTTAATTGCTATATAGAGAGCGCTGTAAAAGCTTTCTCAGAAAATTTGGTTAATGCATTTAAATCCTGGAGTTCTCAGCAGCATCCAACTTGCTGAATCCTGTGGAGTAATAACTCAGACTTTCCAGAGTGCACACAGTAGGACTTGAAGTCATATTCCACTGAATTATTTTCAGACTTCATCAAAAACTCAGTGTTTAGCTCACGCTTGATAAAAGTTTTGTGCAGCTTCCTAACCCTTTTCTGTTCTTGAGCTCAACCTTAAGTGGTTAATGAAGTCCTTAATGAAGGATTTTGTATATCAGCATTACTGTGCAACCAAACTGACTTTTTTTGCAGAAGTGATGGGATTTTTAATTAATTAACCTTGCAGCTGAATTTGGATCCAGAGCTCAGAGTGAATGAAATGAGATGTGTCTTTGCATTCTGCCACCAAAAAAAGCCTCTGACATGTATTCCAGTCTAATGACAGAACACTCTTCTTGCTCCTGTAATGCAGCAACTCAGTTAGTTAGAAACATTTGGTTTAAAAAAAAAATCCCTTATAAAATCCTAGGGGGGATGAGAATGGAACAACAGAAAAAGGGATGATAATTGTGGAAGCCCCGGGAGTGGTTGATAAGAAAGGTTGTGATTAGTTTGAGGCACTGCTATTGTATTGTGACTGACAGCCTGAGCCTGAAGGAAGTACATAGGAATGATTTATTCACAAAAATATGCATAAGATAAAGGAGCAACCTGTGCCTTCTGCCATGAATTTAACCTCAGGTAACGTGATGTTCCTTGAAGATGCTCAGCACTTCACCACACTGCGTGTCTCCTGCACGGTGGGGTGACTGGCTGGGCGCGGGAGCCTGAGTTGACCTGTGCCTGCCAGAGGAGCCAGGGATGAAGAAGTTATAAAGATCTGTTAGTTGTTTTTTTTAAAAAAAAGGAAATTACTTAAGATGCCTTGAATAGTGAAGTGTGGGGAGGTTCAAATGCTTCCCACAAGAACCAGCCCAGCTAGCAGCTCTTCCCAGGAGGAAGTTCCGTCCTCTCCTAGGATACGTCAGCTGCCCCAGAGTAAATCCATGGATCCTTAGGGTGGAGGCTCTGGATGAGGAGTGCTGAGGGAAAAGGTTTCTTGATTTTCCTTGTCTCATACATCTGCATATGATGTATGAGATGCAGAGGTTCCTGACCCAGGGGTACCTGTACTGTGACTTCATGAAGACTGGGTGTGACTGAGCTACCTCAGGTACTGGTGACAGCAGGATTGGATTGGAAGTTGTGTGGCCTCTCTGCAAATGTGTATGCACTTTTCTGAAGTGAGGCTGTGATAGAACCACTCAGCCAATCCTCTACACGACAGTACATTTTAAAATCAGAAATGTGTTCACAAAACTGTGAAGGTGAAGCGTGTTCCTTGCAGATGCCCACCAGCAATAGTCCTGTGGTCAAAAGTAACACTGGTGAGTGCCCTCAGGGTGTTACTGGCCCTGGCAAGAACAGCAGGTTCAGAAAACAGCCCAGTGGGCTCAAGGGTGTTGGCTGTGACACAACTGCCATGCCAGCTAGCCCAGAATTGTGATAACCGCTGTCTGCATTCTTCTGCAGCGCAGATGTTGCTTAAATCTTTTATTTGAAGTCTTAACTTATTTAGTGTAGCATTCCTGTGAGGCTTTGCACTTGTGTTGCTGTGTTTTTAAGCACTGCTTTATGTAGAGGACAGTCTGCATTTCTGCTTCCTAGACAAACAGAAGCCTACATGAAACACTTAATTCTGACATTCCTTTCTCCCAATGGGTTTTCTTTGCTAACCTCCTGTTCTTGTGGGATATGTTGTTGGCACTCTTGACATGCAGAAGGTTTGTGAGAGGGAAGGGAATTATCTATCGCTGAAGTGAGTACAGTAATCACTCTTAGTGTTTTCTCAGAAGTTATTTGAACTGTTTTACAGACATACCCTGAAGAGAGCACTTTTTCAGAGGGACATGAAAAAATACAGACGTTTCTGAAAGAAGTGGTTAATGAGGAGAGCAAACCAGAAAATCCCGGAGCATAGTAAAAGGTGTGAGTAAAACGACAGTGCTAGAACTCAGCTTGTGTGAATGTAATTTCCCCAGTACACACATTTGCTTAGTGAGGTGTTGTACTGTTACTGAACATAATAATCAAAGATTGTGGAAAGCTTTAGTTTTGTGTCATTTCTTTTAAAATAATTTGAGACAGTGTCATTTCCTTGAAATTTAGGGGAAGTTAAGATACAATTATGATGCTGACTGTTGAACTGGTTAGATTGTCACACAAGAATGAAATCCATTTGAAAGAAATTTGTGGACTATGACAGCTATAACTGCAGAGAAGGATGATCCAAGTGGTTTGGCTTCAAACCCTTTCATTTTCCTGCTCACTTGAATCTATTCAAACAACCTCAGGTCGCCTTCTCTGCTTACATTCCACAGTTGGCTGTCACAGAAATTCAGGAGTGAATTTTACAGAAGGAGCACCATTCCCACTGCCAGAACATTCTAGTGTTGTTCCAGAGTACTGCAAAAGGGATGTGGAGGAATCCCCAGAGAGAAGATCTGTTGTCCCCTAAGCATTTCTTTATGAGAAGTTTGAACTTGTTCATTTACAAGATTTTAATGAAGATGCATATTCTTGCAACATTTGTATTATAAAATAAAGCATTTCCATGCAAAATACCATGATGCTCTTGTAGGTAGCCATAAGCAGACATCGCTGGTTCGATTTTGCAAAAGTATTTCTCTGTCTGCATAGCATTCTGCAAAATCTTTGAGAAAAAGAGAAATATTAATGCTTGATTTCGGTTCTAACATAATACAAATTCTTTCTCACTTCCTCCAGAAAGAAGTATTGAAAAGCTACTGTATATAGCACAGCAAAGATTTCCAGCTGTCTCTAATTCTGTGATTAAATGTTTAATATTTACAAAAAATTTCTTGCATATATTCTCACAAAAAGTGCTAAACGGGGAAGAAATCTTACTGTTAAATATGGAAAATGCGATGGGCTGAGATGTTGCCCTGGGGTTGGAACATTGTATGACAAAAATCAGTTTAGCTGAAAGTTCACAAAGAGCCAAAATGCTGAAAGTTGATGATAACTGTTTCCCTGAGAAGATACTACAAATCACAGAACATACTGTAACTCTGCTTTTAAATGCAGTATATATCAGCAAATTTCATATGTGCTCAATTACAGGCAAAATATCCACCAGTCTGTAATAAAAATAAACATGGCCAGCAGAAATGTGACAAAATAACTATATTACAGTAAAAGTAAATTTCTCCAAATAGAAACTAGATTATTCCAGAAATCAAAATTCCAGGACATTATTTGGAAGCAGTACAGAAGCAGAAGGCATCGTTACTGTTTCTGTGATCCAGCAACCCAGTTAGGACTGCCATATACAAATGGCCTCTTTGTGGTTCCCCCCCACAACCCCCCCCTTTTTTTTTGTATACTGTATTACTGCATCCCTAATATTCTGGGTTTCTGGGGCAGCGTGCAGCAAGATGAGCTATAGAAGGAAACATGCAGCAAGTGTCCTGACATCCTTGGGAAATAATAAATAGAGATTCAGATTCTGTCATCAAGCAGGTAATTGAAATGGACAGTTCCGCAATGGACAGAACTTGACTCTTGAGATGTCTTGGAACAATCTTGGGAGATTTTGCTTTCTTCCCAAATAATTTCATTCTTTTGGAAGGGACAGCTGAAGAGGACAGGAGTCACGTGAGAGAGTGACAGAACTTCTGCAGGAACCATGTTAATGTCTGTAATAGCAAACGAGATTGTCACAGAATGTTCAAAGACACATTTCTGCCCAATTTTCATGTTATTAGTGAAACTAAAATGATTATTCTAGTTATATTTCTAATAATCATTATAAGGAATAGGCCAGATTCCTCTCACCAGGCTATTTTAATCTCTCTCCAAATAGAGCTCTAAGTGGGTGCAAATTACCTCTGTAACTTAACAAATGCGGGTATATGCGTCCCATTATTAGAAACATTTAAAAAGGGTTGATGGAGAAGTGCTTGCACTGGCAGAGCTCCCTGCAAATTTATTATTCCCAAACTTTTACTTTTTTTCCCCCTTCTAGAAAACAGTGGAAAGAACACAATGCTAAGGAAAAGCTGATTTCACAGCACTGGAGACTAGAGTTCTGTTTACCCAGTGAACAGCTTTGGTGAGTATTTCTCTCACAATTCAGTCGACATGCCTCTGTTTGAATTGTGAGTCTGTGAAATCTCTGTCCCCAGCCCTTAAGTCCTTATTTAGCTTTTACTCAAAACTTCCTCAAACAGGTTAAGATCAGAATCAGCTGAAATTCCTTTGTTTAATATTTGAGTGAAAAATTCAAAGTGTCTACTTCCACACACAAGATTTTTGAGCATCCACTGCAGCTGCCAGCGAGGGTCATGCCCATGACATTGGCAGTTAACGTTGTCAGCATTGGCTAGCTTGAAATCACCAGGTCTTTTTTATCTGGACTCTGAAACAGCTGTTAAGGGGCAGTGATTTCTGGCACGTTGTGATGAGCTGGAATTAAAAGTAAAGTCAAGTCATCCTGTTTTCAAATCCATGTACATTCTCCTACACTCCAGCTCCCACATATGTACACATTCTTGAAGAAATCTCTGTTTGAAGTAGAAATAGTTTGCAGCAGCATGGAATATTTAATCAAAGTCGCTTGTCACTTAGGCCCCACATAAATGGGTCAGATTGCAGCTTGAGGTGCCTTCTCCGAACCCTGACCCTGTGCAGAGACATTCACGGTATGGGTAGCTGCTGCTGGAGCTGTCTGCAGTGCTTCCTTGGCTCTTCTTCCTGCAGAGCTGCCAGGTGCAGAAAGAAGTACATGGTGTAACTGCGACCTTGGCTATGTAACAGTGAGCCAGAGGGTTTCCTTTGAAGTCACTGTCTGCACAGGAGTGGAATCAGAAGGGCGTGTTGGAGTGTAGGTTTGCATATACATGTAGGTGGTGTGGACCTTGGTGTACTTAGCTGGAATCCCACCAAAACATAGCTGTGAGACATGGTCTCTCTGCAGCATAGTCTAGGGTGCTGCTGAGGTCATCTAGGCTCGGGTCTGTCCCCATTTGAAGCTGATCAGGATATGAGAGAACAGAAAATAACTCACAGTTGTCATCAACATTTTTCCTGTCTTTGTAAACTGACAGCTCAAAAGGCGGCAGTGTTACCAGCACTGCTCCTATTCCCTGTGGGAAAACAGCCTCATGTAGCCAAAATACTCACGAGCAGGTGAAGGGAAAAAGACATTTCTAACAATCCTTTCTTTTCTTCCCTGTCACCTGTGTAGAAATGCACATCCAGCTGTCCCAAACGGGGCTACTGCCCCTCAGAAGTGTTGGATGGTGATGACAGTGGGGTGCCACTAAAGAATAGCTGCAGCATTTTGATATCCAGTCATGGGAAAGATACAGAACCATAGATCTTGGTTAATGTTGCTGCAAATGGAAGGTGCATGTTTGAACTTGTAACATACTGATTGGTATGGCTGTAGAGTTACAGGGGAGTGGCAGTCAGATGACTGGAACCTGAGGACATTTTCTCAGGTAAACTGCTGCTGCACATGCTCCTGAAAGACAAGAGCTCTAGAAATCCAGAGATTCCTTGTAGCGTGCTGCCAGGGCTGTTGTTTTCAAATACATTTCCCAGAGCTATCAAATATGAGATTAAAAGTCATGTAATTGAGAATATTCCTGTGATTCCAGCTAATTGAAGCATACAGGGGTACAGTGTAGACCTTGGTATGGCTAGTGGAGATCCTTGCAGTGAACCAGGCAGGCTGTCTGGGGACTCGGGTGATTTTGCAGTTTACATAATCTGAAGATGCTGTACTTGCAGGGCTAATAGGACTGTTTCAGAGTCAGGGGAACAGTCTGTGTGTAGGCTGCAGTCACCACAGTTTTTCTAGTTTGGCTACTGGAAGGTGAGAAAACCTACTCAAGTGAGTCAGGTGTGTGAACTTCCACTGAAAACATTGTTTAATTTAAGGGTTTTTTGAACTCAGGGGTGCTACTTCTGCATTTTACGTCTCCAGTGAACCAGGCCCTGAGGTTTTGATTCAGTCCTTGTTCATGTCTGATTCAGTCAGACTCCCCCAGGATTCAGTGAGAAAAAACAAGTGATAATCTGTTACAAAAATTCCTCAGGATACAATGTGTGCCTGCACCACGGTTAAAGATGTGTTCTGTTCAAACCAAACTACGCAAGTCTGTGTAGTTCCTGAGACACTATGAGGCAGTACGAAGGTATTTCAGGGAATACTGACTACTCAGCTTACATTACTTTTATTCCTCACACACTAGGGCTTGAAACTCAGTTCCCTTTAGAAGCCTGCAAAATTGCTTCCACTTTTACTCTCTGCTGTATTCAGCAGACGAGTGTGTGTTCACCTGAGGAGCCCCCAGGTGCACTCTGAGGAAAGAGCAAGGGTATATGGATTGTACACTGTGAGGTGAAGAAGAAAGTGGGGAGCAGCTGCTCTTCTGGACATTTCTACCTTATGTCTGAATCGATTTCCACATGGAAATTCACCTGAGATTTCTTTTTTGGAAGACTCCCCCTCTAGGGAAAATTGACTGCAGTGCTGTGATCACGCTGATCACAAGCTGTCTGCAACCTTTATGCTACAGTCCCCCCTGTTCTGCCAAGAATGGGAAAGGATTCTGGATACCTATTTCTCTCTTTAAGTGGCACTTCACTGCTTTTTATCTTCTCCCCTTTCTGGTGGCAGTCTAGTATTGGGTCACAATGGATTATGACTTTAAAGAGGAGTAAAATAAGCTGGATCCTGCCTGAGATTACGGGCGTGCAGCATTCTCTCCCACACATTCTGTCTGTGCTATTTATTTCTTCTTTCAGCATTTATGCTCATTAGCACTGAGTCCTCCTGTTGCTGTTTTCAGCTCCAGCTGCTCCCATCTGTACATAGTGTTACTACTCTGTGCAATGCTAGTTCTCCTGCAACAGCAAATTTTATTGTAATTAAATTCCCAGATGAGAAATGCACAAGAGAGAACAACTTGGAGCAGACAAGCAGGGAGTTCTTAACGTCCAAAAAACTCCTGAAAGCTCGTAGGGATTGCCTTTTTTACAGCAAACCCTGACAGAAGACTGACAAATACTTGACAAGAACAGCTCCACAGACCACCTGGAAGTGCCTGTGGGCCACTGATGGCCTACAAAGATTTTAAATGACTTTTCTGAGTGTTTATTGATTACTGCAGATGAGGAAGAATTATTAGATTAGAGTCTGGGTGAATTTTATTTATTTGTCATAGAGCACACAGTTTAAAAAAAGTTGTAGGAGCTGTTTTTCATATATATTAACTTTGATCCAATTAAAGCATTTAATATATTTGGCACTTAAATTAGTCTTAATTTAATAACGTGGCTTAGAATATCATGTGAGATCAAAGATGCAGAGTCTTTGAGTCTTGTATCATCTCTTTCAGTGTCAGTGTTTTATCATTCTTTTATGTCTAGGTTAAAGCACATGCAGAAATATTCAAGGTTTTGTTAGAAACAATTACTTGTTTCCATAACGAAGTGTAAAAAAAGTAACACAGTGGCCTGAAAGTAAATGAGAGACTATGAGATTCCTTGTTAAAAATAATAAACACACTGAATCATTAAGAAAGCCTGTTTAAGCTCATAAAGTTGAGATGAGACAAGAAAAGTGCTGACTGAATCACAGTGGCAAGTACTTCATCTCCCCAGAGATCAGGGAATATTTTAAAGAGGGGTTTTTTCCTCCTTATTAAGACCATTGTCTCTGTGTTGCTGCTTGGGCCGAGTCCTTTCTGACAGCATTCAGTTAGTTCCTTGCACAGAGTAAGAAACTGCTGAAGTTTACCTGCATGACTGATAGTGTAAGAATATCCTGATGTCTTCCCATATGAAAAAGTATTTAATTCATATTTACTTGTGTTAAAAAATCCTCTCAGTGTTGGTGGTCACATGAAAGTCTCCTCAGGTGCAAAGACACCAGCCTTTGCAACAGACGTTTGTATGATGTGTACCATTAACTGCTGCTCGTGTTCAGGAATGAACATAAAGACACAAGCAGAATTATCAGCAATTACTGTGTAATCACAGGAGAGACAGAAGAAGCTCTGCTGTCTTCAGGGTGATGTTGAGAGGCAGAATATTTGATCTGCCTTTAACTTTCATGTTGCAGTTGTGTCTTTTAACTTTTGCAATTTCCAGCTGATGTTTTAGTTAGGAAGAATGTTAATGTGACATCATGTCCTCTTTTGGTGAGGAGAAGGTGACAGTGAGGAAAACAGCTGTTAAAAGTACTTTAGAAAGGGAGATTGTGTCAGTAGATTTAACCTGTGTCAGACAAGACTTACTCTCTCAATGAAAGCTTGAGGGCATCCAAGCCAAATCCCTTCTGCATTGAGGCACCATTTCCTTGCTGTTACCATTTCATGTTTAACACTTACCATCCGCTGCCATCAACAACTCATCAACCTAACAAAATTTCAGCTACTAAGGGTAAGAATTGTGACCCCAGATCCAGCCTGGGCATTTTATGTATCCCACCCCACCACAGAGAGAGGTTTCTTCATGGTACCATGACAGGAGGTAAGAGCAGGGGTGCCCAGAGTGTTGTGTTTTTTCCTCCTTGGGACTCAAAAGAGCAGAGGCGGCGAGAGGATGGTTCTGTGAGACGCGTGAGAGCCTGAAGGCCAGGAAATATGCAAATTGAATTTTAAAAGCTGTCGTTCTCTGTTCTTCTTCCCATTCTCACAAGAGGTTCAGCTCAGGCTTAAGTTTTATGCCTGTAGCATGTTAAGCTTCTCTAAAAAGATGAGAAAAAAACACACTACTGAATAGTGGATATTGTGCCAAAAGGTAGAAGAGACTCCAGCAAAGATCAGTGTGTTGCTGAAAAAGGACCAGAAAATTACCTTTCCTGTCTGCTTGTCCAGAAGAATGAAAACACAGAGAAACAAACAAAAAATACACAGAAAATGTTGATTTAAAACAAATTTCTTTTACTACCCAGACTTATTTCAGTTCTTGTTTATTCTTGATTTTGCCACAAGACGCCTTCTGTTCTGGGTTCCCCAGAGGAGGGAGGCCAGCTAGAAGTTCTGGCAGTTGTACTTTGCTTTAGGAACTGAAAGCCATAAGACGTCTCAGACATCTCTGGGACACCTGGGTGTGAGACCTGCATCCCCTGGGCATCTCTGATCTGCTCCTCAGCCCATGAGGAGCTGCTTTCCCGTGTCAGAGCCTTTGGGGATGGGGAGGGAAGTGAGATCCTTATTGACATTGTTCTCTTGAAACAAAGAGGAGTGCATTTAAAACAAACACTTTTGTATATTGCCAAACTCCCTTCAGGACGTGCACAGTGCAGCATCTCTGATTTGGCACGGACGATTTCGTAAGAACTGACTTCACAAATTGGTTTTGTTCTGCTCGCTCTTGCTGTGGGGTGAGCAGTGTGAATGCCACCATGAAACAAAAGAAAATTCTCCTCTCACAGCCCTGCAAACCCACTCAAGCCAACTCAGTAGCAGCAGCAGCAGAACTGAGAAAAGATGTTTTAACTCCATAGATCCCTCAATTGTAATGCTGGCAGGATGAAGGAGACAGTACGTGGTTCACTGATCTAAGCAGAGAGGGGCCAAGCACCAGACAGAGCCTTGCTGTGCTTCTGGAAGTTGTGTTGTGACACAAGCAAAACCTGAATTAGTAGGTTCCCCAGCAGTTTACCACCATGTCACACAACCAGGGGCAGAGCTAGTCCACTCTCTGTTTTGTAAATGATGTAAAAGAAAACATCATGAGATCCGTTACTCAAGATAACCTGCAGTCTGAGTAAATATGTCACAGTAAGTGTATCGAGATATCACCTCTAAGATGTAGGGGATGGGGAGTAACTCAGCCTTTCCTCTTGATTTCCTTGGGTGAGATGGAACCTGAGAAACCATCTGCTTTTCTGTGGATGCAGAAAACATGTTGAGTGTCACATTTTTACTGATAATGTAACTGAAAGTTAATTATAGAAGTACTTTCTTTTGCCACTTGTCTTAATGATGTGTTTGGAGGTCATGGAAGCATCTTCCTGGGCAAAAGAAACTACGTCCTGTTAAAGCATCTTTAATAAAGCAGCAGCTGACAGTCTCACTGAATTTAGCTTGTGTATTTGTTTTACTTCTTGTCCTGTGTGCTGTGATGGAAACCACTAATGCATTTCATTATTATCACAAGGACTGACCCTGAGCTGCTCTGTCTTCTTGCTGCAATAGAGATGGATCTGAGTTTAAGGATGGATTTTGTGTACAAGAGGGAAGGGAGAAGTCTGACCCAAAAATGTGAGCTGCAGAAAATGAGAGTAATTAGGAAGATGTAGTTTTAGATGTTTAGCAGTAAATAACTGGTCCATTTCTTTACATTTTGTCATTATCTGCTACATTATCTGCTGTCCCCTGTGGTATCTGGGCACAGCACACACAAGAATAATCTGTAACATGGAAGCACAGCCAGCCACGGTACATTGCTCACTGCTCAACTAAACTGAACAGGAAAGACGTGAGAGGTGTAAAAAAATAAAAAAATCCACAGCTTTTCCCTTCCTAAAGCCTCTTCTCAAAGTCAGTGAACATAAACTTTATCCCCAGACCTGTGAGCTAACCCCAGCTCTGGGGGACTGTGTGGACCAGACTGTGTGGGTTGCAGTTTGTGCAGAGATCATGCAGTTTTTTGTTTGGCTGTTGGTGTATTAATGCGGGAAGGCAGCTCCCTCTAGTGCTAAGAAACATTCCTCAGTTCCATCGGCCCCGTGCACATGCACTTGAGTAACAGAAAGCTGGGAAGCTGTGACATCGATTCCACAAACATCTCGCTGGTTTGAAGATCCATTGACTTACCTCGGTTGCTTTCTCGAGCTTGCTGAACTGCAGCCCAAGAGTTCACACTTCAGTGTTAATTAGTACAGTACTGCAGTGATTATGGAATTTAAAAGGTCACTTAAAATGGGATTTTAGTTGTATTAAGATGAGGACAGAGTCTTGAATGCTTTTTGTACTTTATATTTCCTCATGTTTTCATGAACTCGCTGCCCTGGTTTTAGTCCCTCGTACTGCAGAAGTAAGCAGTAAACTTTTGCTAGTTTGCTCACTCAGAGTGTTGAGGTTAAAATTGCCTTTAATTACCAGTCCTTTTCCACGGAGCACAGAGCCCCATCTGTACCCTTAGGAGAAGCATAAAACCTCTGAGGAGTTCATGCTGAAAGGTGCTGGGCGTTCTGCTTCCTTCCAACAAAGCAGCTAGACGCTGCTTGATTTTGTCATGTGCTTAACTTTAAGCACATAAAGAACCTGGATGTGATTAATAATAATAATCATGGGCAGAGTGGGGATCTCTTTTTGAGGATCATTTTCCCCTTATGCAGAACATCCTTGTTATTCTTAAAATGCCCCTTAAAGCTGACACTTAGGGGCATTTATTTAAACATCTCTGTAGCGTCATAATTTGCACAGTAAGTTTTACCCTTGAATGTTTTAAGCTCGGCCAATAACACTTGTAAGTTTTTTCATTAAACTTTTTGTTTTTATTGTATCTTTGGGTTTTTTTACTTGTGTTTTTCTGCATAATATGAATTTGGATTTTTATAGAAATTATTTTCACTCTATATTAAATTTTAAATTTCTTCTCTTTCGCCTGCAACAGATTTAGATGATGGTATGATTTTATGAGAAATACTTGTATACTTTGTGATGAAGATGATAGTTTTTGTCTTGTTTTTATCACTAGCATAACAAGAATTATGGCTCCCAGTGGTACATAAGAAAAAAATCTTCTGCTGTCAGGCCCTTTCCCTGTGTCCTGTCATGAATTCTGGTGGCATGATATCTGCAAAAAATGGCTGTCTGCAGCCCACAGGAACTGATC
Source organism: Antrostomus carolinensis (assembly GCF_000700745.2). Classification (NCBI taxonomy): domain Eukaryota; kingdom Metazoa; phylum Chordata; class Aves; order Caprimulgiformes; family Caprimulgidae; genus Antrostomus; species Antrostomus carolinensis. The sequence continues at coordinate 59,616 of NW_010314693.1, read as the reverse complement.
AGTACTTAACCTAGTTTCTTCCAGTTCAGAGCAGTTTTTTTCATGCTGTGTGTATTTATTAGCAGGCCTTTAAAGCATCATTAGTCTTTGCTGTGATTGCTGCTCTACTTTTGTGACGTGCCAGTTGATTATTCACTGTTGAACATCAGGAAAATCAGCAGTAAAAACATGATCAAACGCCTTCTCTGGCAAATACACACAGGAAATGCTTAGATTGAGTGAACACTGAGGAAGAAGGCATTGTACCTCAGACTGTGTCGAAATGTCATTTCTCTTTCATTATATAAAGCCAAGCATAAGACAAGAAGGATGTGGTGAGATCACTCAAACGACTTGGCGTTAGCCATACTGATAACTGGTACTAATTTTAGAGGAAGCACTTAAGTAATTCCATTGAATTTAATAGGATGAAAATTAACAGTGATGGTAGTTTAGTCTGAAAATGAGTATACCTGATTGATTACAGTTGTATGGTTTGTTAAGCAGTAAGGGGAGAAATCTAGTTGCTATGTCAATCTAATGAATGTATTATTTAGTTAATTAGTTACTGAACTAAGCTGGAGAGAGGGCATGCATATGGCTCTCTTGACATCACCTTCACCATTTCTCCAGCCAACTTCACTAATCCATCACGTGCTACTTTTCACATGCTGCTGGGAGAGGGGGTTCGACGTTTTATCCATATCCCTTTGTTTGTTTGTGTGCAAACAGCAATGTGTCTAGGCCAGCCAGCTGATCTGAGCAGCTTTCTTAGCTCAATTGCTACTTGTCATTTGTCAAAGTGGTTCCTGCCCTCCAGCCCTTTGAAGTAAAGCTTCTTTATTTGAGGATACGTCTGGGCTCTCTGGCTTCACATGACTTCACAGACAGTTGTTCCATTTGTCTTGGCTGTATCACCTGACAGGATTTTTTTTAACTGGAGGGATCAAACTGCATTTAGGATGTCAGATGATCACAGTGAACTGGAAGTCTGCACTTGGAAAATTAATATGTCTCAATTGGGAATGTTTTGTTAACATGGCTATTAGCAGTGTGTATTTTCCAAGGTAGTTACTAGTTTCAGGCCTCAGTCATGACTGGAGGGTTTAATGTAAGAAAGAGCTGTCTCTAGCAAAGAAATGCACCTAACTCACTCTTTGCTCAATTACTCAGCTGGATCTGTTCAGCCCAATTTTACCATTTAAACATGAAAATCCATTGTCTCCAGTGATGGTGTAAGACCTTAGCTGGGGTTTCTGTCACCCCTGTGAAGAAGGGGTGACTAAGAGCAGAACATGGCTTTTTTAGCACAGGGCACATGAGCAAAATCTCTTTAGTTTTGTGGGTCACATCTATTTATTTTTCCATGTACATGCAGTTATCTAACATAGTTCTGGTGCCAGGCTTTCTGCTGAAAGCAGCTAAGTCAGAACTCGGAGACATTTAGAGTGGAAAAGTTGTATCAGCAGTAGAAATTTATGGATAATTAAGAGAGAAGAAAAAAACAGAAAAGCAAGTTGGAAAATGAGCCTGTGTTCTGTGCCAGTAGTCTTGGCAGAGCATAAAGAAAAGGACCAACATTGCAATAACCTGATGCTCACCAGCTACCAAACCAGGAAGGACACAGAAACAAACTGAAAAATGGTCTGTTGTTCATCTTCTCACACCTCAGCCACTGCCCTGAATGCACAGTGTTCACCTGTATCCCTTCTCCCTGCGCTGGAAAAGAGATCGCTCTCTAGTGCCAAAGCTTGTAGGCAAGGAATAGCTTAATAACAAATCCAGAGCAGTTCAAGCTCACACTTAGGAAAGGAAAATCCTTCAGGATTCCCAGTGACAACGTGGGAAATGCTTCTCTCCATCCTTCATTTTTGCCTCTTTTTTTATTTATTTCCTAAGTAAATTCACTTAATTTAAGGAGTAAGGATTTCCCTATTTTGAAAAATTTTACTGCCTCTTCCCAATTCTGTTATAATTAGTTCAAGACGATCTCAAACTGTTTCCTGGGAGGAAACCTTTCTTTGGCTTCAGGCATGTTGGCTCCAGTTCCCTGAAATCTTTCAGCAGCATTATATCTCTTGACAGGATACGAGTTTCTGATTGATTGCTTTGTACATTGGTGTTGTAAGATAGCAAGTCTAAAAGCCATTTTCTGGCATCGCTGCACATACTGAGGAGCATTTACAGAGCCTGGCTTCCTTGAGTCCAATAGCTGAACTTTGGCTACCAAAATTGTTTTGATGTTCTCACTCTGCTTTCAGGGACATTATCCTGTGTTTGAGATGATAAAAATAGAACAAAACTGCTCAGTATTGTCAAAAAACCCTAAACTCAGTATATCATGACTGAACAAAGCAGAGGAAAAATACACTTATATTTCACTGCCTCTCACATATCTCCAGCTTTTTGGCAGAGGGGTAACTGTATGCAGTGAGGATTAATGTTTCTTTAATTGCTCTGTTTTAACCTTTACTTAGAAGTATACTGGACTCTCTTTTCTGAATATGAAACCCACCTCGCTGTCTGAAGTCAGTGAAATTTTACACAGGTGAAAATGAGAAGAGACCTATGAACTATGCATCCCTGAAGCAGTTATAAAAAGCAACAGATAATGTGCATATGAGTAGAATGAAAGGTAAAATTCTTAAATGGTGTTGTAAGAGACACTAATGCTTTAATTTTCTTCCTTTTTTCATATCAGAACCTCCTGTCATACACACTAAATTCTTCTCAAATTCTGTTTGAACAATGCCATTTGAAATCCCAACAAAATACAGATATGTTCAGACAGATTTGAGAATGAGAATGAGTAATGAAAATTCCTTCATGTTGTCCTGCTGTAGGACAGTCAGCTTCAGTCAGTTCTGAGGCTTTCTAAATGAGTTATGTTACGGAAGACCAGAAATACTCTTTTCATCTGCTATGTCCTTGTCCTTAATAGGAGAAAAATTTTATGCTTGTTAAGGTGCTGTGAGGTCTCTTCTGAATTCA